>NC_143048.1:20732142-20888214 GCF_057628025.1 Oncorhynchus mykiss | reverse complement strand
AGGTGGCCAGGTGCCAGGACAAGGTGTGCCTATTCTCTTTCTCTGAAAGTCAAACCCACATAAATCACATTATGTCAAATAATGTTTAACCATATCCTCCCTTCATGGATTTAATACAGGTTGATGTAACTCAGGGATTTGCATGCTGTGATATCCATTCATTTGCTAATTATCTGATCCCCTTTTCATATCTGCAGGGTTTGGTGGTCGTGGAGTGTTGCCCGGTGTGGCCACTGGGAACGGACTCAATCCCAAATCATGTAAGTCAATCATGCTTTTAATAAAACATGCAATAACATATTTGATGACATGACATTTGATTGGGATACCTGTAACATGCATGCATCTACAGATCACATTGTTTTCATGTCTTGTCTGTCTGTCTTTCTGCCTGTCACCTGTCTGTCACCTGTCTGTCTGTCTGTCTGATATGATTTGTCCTCTACAGTGCCAGGTGGAGGACAACAGGGACCAGGAGGTTCGGGTCGTGTTGGTTATGGAGGACCAATGCAGCCAGGAGTATTCCATGGATACCCACTCAAAACACCCAAAACACAAGGTTTGTCATCGGACAATTTAATGACTACTACTTTATTTTCTACTATCAATTCACAGCTAAAATGTTGATAATGAAGCTAAATTTTTGAGTCTTTGCATTGCCATCATGGAATCTATAGAGATGGACACATAGCTAGTGTTAAAACAAGTGTATTATCATTTGGCGTGTGCAGGTAAACTGGAGGTGGCAATCCTCCATTAGTTACTTAAAAACAACTATAACACTTCTGGTGGCCTTTTGGCAGAGATGCACGTATAGTTCTGAGTACCGTCTCAAAAGTCCAAAATTCGTAATAAACTCCTGACAACTGGCCTCTGAACCATCAAAATGCTTAATAACATGGACCTACGCGGCTGAGGACACTCAACTAAGGTATAGGAAGCCTCCCAAACAAAGGAAGACACCGAGACAACTAATACCAGTGAGGATAGAAAGGAAGAAATTCTCAATCCAATACATTTTTATAGAAATTTAGCAAAAATAGATAAGATCTTGCTACCATGGAAAGGAAAATACCTGTCTATTTGTGGAAAAATCACCCTGATTAACTCTTTAGTCATATCAGTTTACCTATTTGCTTATGGTTTTGCCAACACCTGCTTTTTAAATGATATGAACAAAAAATATTCAATTTTATTTGGAATGGCAAGCCAGACAAATTAAAAGGGCCTACTTATGCAACAAATATGAATTCGGAGGGAATAGATGATTAAATATTAAAGCATTAGACCTCTCACTAAAGGCATCAGTCATACAAAAAGTATACTTAAATCCGAAATGGTTCTCTAGTAAATTAGTAGGAATGTCTTACCCCATGTTCAATGGCCTTTTCCCTTTATTCAGATTACAACTGCTCACTTTTGGTTGTTCGAAAACAAAATCATCTCCAAAATATCATTATTTGTTAAACAAGCCTTAGAAAGTTTGTTGCAATTTCAGTTTTAATCCACCTGAAAAGACAGAACAAATAATACAACAAATATTGTGGTTAAACTCAAATATACTAATTGATAGAAAAAACATAACATTTTATGTAACATTTTTGTAAATGATACCATACATAGAGTTGTCACACATGCAGCTAACGCAGACATATGGAAATGTGTATTCTACCCAAAATTACAACTAACTAATTGCAACATTACCACAAAAAATGGAAGAGGCAAGTAGAAGGGGGAAAAAGTAAGGACCTTGTCTGTCGGCCCTGCATTAAAGACCATAAATGGTTGAAGAAAATTGTGATAAATAAAAACATATACCAATTTAATTTATGGACCCAAAAAATTGACAGCTGTGCCATATAAATTGCAAAATAGTTGGGAAGAGTCTTGAGAGACAACGCAGAGACAACGCCGAATTCAAAAAACATTTTTCTATTTAAACGATTATTCTAAATTCTTGCAATCAATAGAATGTTATATACAGTGGGGCAAAAAAGTATTTACTCAGCCACCAATTGTGCAAGTTCTCCCACAGACAAAATGAGAAAAAAAAATCCAGAAAATCACATTGTAGGATTTTTAATGAATGTATTTGCAAATTATGGTGGAAAATAAGTATTTGGTCACCTACAAACAAGCAAGATTTCTGGCTCTCACAGACCTGTAACTTCTTCTTTAAGAGGCTCCTCTGTCCTCCACTCGTTACCTGTATTAATGGCACCTGTTTGAACTTGTTATCAGTATAAAAGACACCTGTCCACAACCTCAAACAGTCACTCTCCAAACTCCACTATGGCCATGACCAAAGAGCTGTAAAAGGACACCAGAAACAAAATTGTAGACCTGCACCAGGCTGGGAAGACTGAATCTGCAATAGGTAAGCAGTTTGGTTTGAAGAAATCAACTGTGGGAGCAATTATTAGGAAATGGAAGACATACAAGACCACTGATAATCTCCCTCGATCTGGGGCTCCACGCAAGATCTCACCCCGTGGGGTGAAAATGATCACAAGAACGGTGAGCAAAAATCCCAGAACCACACGGGGGGACCTAGTGAATGACCTGCAGAGAGCTGGGACCAAAGTAACAAAGCCTACCATCAGTAACACACTACGCAGCCAGGGACTCAAATCCTGCAGTGCCAGAAGTGTCCCCCTGCTTAAGCCAGTACATGTTCAGGCCCGTCTGAAGTTTGCTAGAGAGCATTTGGATGATCCAGAAGAAGATTGGGAGAATGTCATATGGTCAGATGAAACCAAAATAGAACTTTTTGGTAAAAACTCAACTCGTCGTGTTTGGAGGACAAAGAATGCTGAGAACACCATACCTACTGTGAAGCATGGGGGTGGAAACATCATGCTTTGGGTCTGTTTTTCTGCAAACGGACCAGGACGACTGATCCGTGTAAAGGAAATAATGAATGGGGCCATGTATCGTGATATTTTGAGTGAAAACATCCTTCCATCAGCAAGGGCATTGAAGATGAAACGTGGCTAGGTCTTTCAGCATGACAATGATCCCAAACACACCGCCCGGGCAACGAAGGAGTGGCTTCGTAAGAAGCTTTTCAAGGTCCTGGAGTGGCCTAGCCAGTCTCCAGATCTCAACCCCATAGAAAATCTTTGGAGGGAGTTGAAAGTCCGTGTTGCCCAGCAACAGCCCCAAAACGTCACTGCTCTAGAGGAGATCTGCATGGAGTAATGGGCCAAAATACCAGCAACAGTGTGTGAAAACCTTGTGAAGACTTACAGAAAATGTTTGACCTCTGTCATTGCCAACAAAGGGTATATAACAAAGCATTGAGATAAACTTTTGTTATTGACCAAATACTTATTTTCCACCATAATTTGCAAATAAATTCATTAAAAATCCTACAATGTGATTTTATGGATTTTTTTTCTAATTTTGTCTGTCATAGTTGAAGTGTACCTATGATGAAAATTACAGGCCTCATCTTTTTAAGTGGGAGAACTTGCACAATTGTTGGCTGACTAAATACTTTTTTGCCCCACTGTATATACACTACTGGCAGAGTTCCTCTGTCCAGTGTCTGTTATTTTGCCTATCTTAACCTTTTATTTTTATTGGCCAGTCTGAAATATGGCTTTTTCTTACCAACTCTGCCTAAAAGGCCAGCATCCTGGAGTCGCCTCTTCACTGTTGACATTGAGACTGGTGTTTTGCGGTTACCATTTAATGAAGCTGCCAGTTGAGGACTTGTGAGGTGTCTGTTTCTCAAACTAGACACTCTAATGTACTTGTCCTCTTGCTCAGTTGGGCACCGGGGGCCTCCCACTCCTTTTTCTATTCTGGTTAGAGACCGTTTGTGCTGTTCTGTGAAGGGAGTAGTACACAGCATTGTACGAGATCTTCAGTTTCTTGCCAATTTCTCTCATGGAATAGCCTTCATTTCTCAGAACAAGAATAGACTGACGAGTTTCAGAAGAAAGGTCTTGTTTCTGGCCATTTAGAGTCTGTAATCGAACTGACAAATGCTGATGCTCCAGATACTCAACTAGTCTAAAGAAGGCCAGTTTTATTGCTTCTTTAATCAGATCAACAGTTTTCAGCTGTGCTAACAATTTCAAAAGGGTTTTCTAATGATCAATTAGCCTTTTAAAATGATAAACTTGGATTAGCAAACACAACGTGCCATTGGAACACAGGAGTGAGGATTGCTGATAATGGGCCTCTGTATGCCTATGTAGATATTCCATAAATAATCTGCCGTTTCCAGCTACAATAGTAATTTACAACATTAACAATGTCTACACTGTATTTCTGATCAATTTGATGCTATTTTAATGGACAAAAAAAATGCTTTTCTTTCAAAAACAAGGACATTTCTAAGTGACCCCAAACTTTTGAATGGTAGTGTATATATTTACCAAAATAATATATGGGGGATTGGAAATGATGCAGACAATTACATTGATGGAAGTAACAATCTATCCACAATATTAAAGCTGATCCACAGAGAAAAATAAATAGAAAATAAAAATACCAGTGAGGATACATCCAACGCCGCCATATTGAATGTTCTGAATCAACAACAAACTTTGATGCAGACAATGGTCAAACAAGCAGTTAAGGAATCCCTGGAGGAACTGCTTTCAGGATAAATTAAATCACTCAAGTATATGGTGGAAGCCTCCAACACATCTATCTTAAAACTCTCAAACGACATTGCCAGCCAATCTGTCACATGCAAATCTCTGGAGTGGCGTTGTGATGAGATGCAGGTTAGCGCCAGGGCTACTACAGACGACATAGCCACCTGCCGAGATGCAGTGAAGCAACTGCGGGATAAAATTACGTTGCTTGAAGACAGAGAGAGGAGCAGGCGAGAGACCTCCATCTCTTCCCGGAGGAGCTCCTATGTGCCCTCCTGCAGCCGGGAAAACAGAGTCTGTAGGTAGGCCTGCAGCAGCATGGCTATGTTGGTAAGGTGGCCAAGAGAGCAGAGGGACCCATATGTAGCTTTCAAGTCCGCAAAGTTGCGGGTTCCGCCCTGGCAGAGGCCCAGCTCTCCTGCAAGGCCTCGCGGAACTCAGCAGAGATAGGAACAGATGGCGAGTCATCACTCTCCACCAGTTGATGTCCAGTGCAGTGGCTACCCAAGTGAGTAGGCTCCTCATAGCCTCTCGAGCCGCTGGGGCGATGAAGCCCTGCTGGCGGCTTCTGATGGCCTGTCAGCCTGGTAGCCCCGCTCACGGTGGTGAACAGTGCCAGCATCGTCCCCCAGGAACAGCCTATCACTGGCCAACAGGGAACAGCTGTCATCGCTGTCGAAGCTATCAACCTCCTGAAGCAGGGCATGCACCCTCCATTCAAGGTGGTCCCAGCGGTCCGAGTCATGCCCCCATCCAGGACTGGCAGCAGATGGGCTCTGCCCGTGACGGCTCCGGCCACTCTTCCTGCGAGGGGTACTGGGCCCAGTAGAGGGACTAACAGCTCGCTGCTGCACCTCTCCTGAAGGAGTAAGCTCGTCCCCAGCCTGAGTCCGTGCCTGCCTCCAATCGTAACAGGTGCAGGCGTTCTGAGAACACCACACAAAACAGGAGAGCTCTCCACCACCCTCTCCGCATGGCTCAAACCCAGACCGTGCATAGACAAGGTATGTGGATCCCCAGGGGGATGCCACCATCACACCTGTCACAAAGGGAAGCCATGAGCTCAGCCAAGCCAACAAGACCATGAAGCAGGGGTCCGACGCCCTGGGAGAGCTATGTTTTGACCCGCTTGGAGGGATTCAACCGGGTAACAGAAACCAGGTAATGGATTTGATTTATATGTTTTTGTTTTACGCCAACTGCAATATTACCTAGCCGGTAAACAGCGCCTTATGGCGTGTATTGCGACCATGTTGTCTATATATAGGGGCGGACCCCAGCCGTGACACAGGTGTACCGGATTTGGGACGTGCGCCGCTGTTTGGGAGCCTCCTGATGTTAGCGAATTTGAGTTCCTACCAGCCAAAGAGAGCGGTTGAAGCTATAGACTTCTGCTCTTGCGGGTGGTTACTGTATTTGTTTCTATTATTGTTCAAACCCAGCTGTCAGAGTTTGTTCACAAATATGTATAAAGGGGCGTCATTTTTTCTCCCTGTTTATATTGAAGTAGGAGTTCATTAAATGTATTGTTCATTTTGTACTACACTTAACCATACATTCTATATGACAAATGTTTTTAATGAACCGTGAGCTCATTGAGATGTCGCTAAATTCCTGTGGTTTGAATTCCGTTATCAAGCTTACCAAATGCTTAGAATACATCAGACGCAAAAAGGTTGATATCGCCCTAATACATGAAACCCAACTCAAACATTCTGATGTCAATGGATTCCGAAACAGATACTACAAAAACTACAAATGTGTTGCTCACTCCTCAGCCACTAACAAAACGAAAGGTGTTTTAATATTATTTGATAGAAAACTACGCGTTCTGGTTGACAGTTCTGATAATGACGATGTAGGACATTTCGTATTTGTAACTACAGTTATAAATCACACGCAGATGTGTTTTGCCTCAATATATTGCCCCTGATTCCATATTGCCTTAGTTCTATCTCGAAAAGATTATTAGATCTATCAGAATACCAATTTGTTGTGGGAGGAGATTTTAATCAGGTATGTAATTCTCAGTTAGATTGGTCTCATGTTTCATCGCACGCTCAAATTGATCAGGCTTCTGGTGATCTCGGAACTGCATAGTTTGATATTTTAGACGCCTGTCGTCTAAGGAATTTGACTGTCAAAGATTGTACTTTCTTCTCTTCAATACATAATACATTTTCACAGATAGACTACATATTTATATCTCCCTATATAAACAGGTGTATTCAGACAACCGAGCTGCTCCGCATAGTCATTTCTGTTCATGGAGCTGTCGTGTATAGTAAGTATCCTACTTGACAGCTACAAACATAAAGGTGCCAGAAGATGGCGCTTCAAAGCAACATTACTGCAGAATATGGCATTTTTTACACAGCTGTCAGCAAAGTTGAAATAATTGTTATTGTTTAATACAGCCACATCCCCTCGGTCACTTTGAGAGGTGGCAAAATGTTTTTTGAGGGGAAACTACCTCGTTTGTCTCACATTTTAACTCAACTCGCAGTAAAAAAAAAAGTAGTAGATCTGGAAATACAGATTGCTCTGGTTGAAAACGAGCAGAAACAAACATTTACATAGCAAAAGGGGAAGATTTGAACAACATTAAAAAACACCATCTGGTAAGATATCACATGACCCGTCAGAAATGTATGATACATTTAGGCAGTTTTATTCCCAATTATATACATCAGAGGCGGACCCTGATCATAGTAAGATGACACACTTCTTATCATCATTGGACCTTCCCAAACTCGACAGAGAACAATCTGGATTCCTTGACTCCCCACTTAATCTTGAAGAACTCAGGAATGCATTAACGTCTATGAAAAGAGGCAAATTACCAGGACTTGATGGTTTCCCTCCTGAGCTGTTTCTTGAAGCATAGGATATTGTTGGGCCACTAATTCTTGGTTATATCAATCATGCATTAAAACATGGAGAATTCCATAGAGACCAAAACACCTCACTGATTATAGTTTTGTTTTAAAAAAGGGCAAATCTCCCCTAGACTGTAAAAGTTATAGGCCCTTAAGCCTTAATTACAACACAGCTCAAGCTGTTTGCAAAGTTACTTGCAATCAGATTAGAACTGCTTGTAGGACATCTCATTAGCAATGATCAAACTGGGTATATAAAGGGTCGTTTAGCCTCAGACAATATTAGACGTGTATTCCGTATCATAAATGAGTCCGAAAACGACCCAGTCCCTTCTGCACTTTTTAGTTTGGATGCAAAAAAAGCCTTTGATAGGCTAGAATGGAACTATTTATGGTGTGTTTTGGAGGCCTTTGGTTTTGGTAAAGGATTTATCTTCATGTTAAAAACATTGTATTCTGCATCCCAAGCAGTTGTGCAGATGGGAAACATTCTATCCAAGACTTTCTGTATACAACGTTCCACATAACAAGGATGTCCATTATCACCTACACTCTTTGCACTGTCTTTGTAGCCCCCTGTTCCTGCAATTAGATTGGACCCACATATTTCACCCATCACTATTAAAGGTACCCAGAATAAAGTGTCACTCTATGCCGATGACACCTTATTGTATTTCTCAGACATCTCAATTTCCCTTCCACAGATTCTGACATTATTTACTATTTTTGGTTCATTCTCTGAATATAAAATAAACTGGAAAAATCTATACGGGTTCCCCTTAACAACCCTGTGAAATTGCTTACTTTGCCTGCTGCATCTCCAGTGCAGTGGCACGAGGCAGACTTTAGTTATTTGGGCATATGCATACCCACCAAATTTTCCCAAGTTTGCAGAAGGAACTATGTCAAATTAAAATAGGAGATTTGCAGAGATGGTCCTCCCCTTAAATCTCATTACAAGGTAGGATTGCAATAGTAAAAAATGAACGTACTCGGTCGACTAAATGTTAGGTGCCTATACCACCTCCACCAAAATACTTTGAGGAATTAAAGTCAAGTTTATTTGGAATGACGAAAAGCCATGCATTTGATATGATACTCCTACACGGTTAATGGGAACAGGAGGTTTGTCTCTTCCAGATTACAAATTATATTACTCATCTTTCCAAATAAAATCATTGAGTGTATGGTCTGATGATTCTATTGCAGCATCTTGGAGAGGCATAGACGAAGCACCTGTTGCACCACATAGACTTACAGATCTATTTTTGGGGGGCATCAAGATAAAAATGGCATATACATTTTTTTGTTAAATTATTTCCAACTCACTACAAGTATGTTACTATGCTGAGAAACACATAGGCAACACTAAGACGTTCTGTGATTCTTCTCCTATATGGCATAACTATAAGCTGCTGACAAACAACAAGTATTTTCTGTACCCATTGTGGGCGGATAAGGGTGTGCATACCTTGCGAGACATGTATAATGATAAGGGGCTAATTCCTTTCCAGGACCTCAAACAAATGTATCCACTTCCAGGCTTTCATGGTTCCTTTTCCTACAGTTAAGATTTTTGTTAAAAACTTATGGTGTAGCATGGGATGCCCCGTTAACATCCCACATAATGCTTACATGGATAGACCCTTCATTAACTTCTAAAATAGTCTCTGCCACTTATGATTGCCTGCTGTCTGTTAAATGCGCTACATTGGGTGTCACTCTAGTATAGAACCGCGAAATGCAGGGATTGGGGCACGACCTGAACTGGGATGCCATTTGGGAAAATGTATTTTTTCCTCTAAAAACCCAGTACACCAGCTTATACATTATAAGGCTATACATAGAAGTTATGCAACCCCATTTAGACGTTTTAAGATTAAGCTGATTCCAACTCCAATCTGTGATAGATGCCGTATGAATGCTGTTGGAGTACTAATGCACATGTTTTGGGAATGTCCTGTGGAGTCCCAGTTCTGGTCACATGTTTTGGGAATGTCCTGTGGGGTCCCAGTTCTGGTCACTTTTCAGATTTCCTTACAACAATTATGGGTTTCCCTCTGGTCAAAGATTCACCTTTATTTTTGTTGAATGATGACTCTTCAATTGTATTGCAACTGGTTCAGAAAATAATCATATATATGGGGTTAACAGCAGTAAAAAGGGTTATCCTTAGTGCTTTGATTACCCCTACAATCCTCTCGCCTCAGACATGGTTATCATATTTTCAAGATAGTGTTCATATAGAGCGATCAGTGGCTGTGATAAACAAAGCTCTGGCAAATATAGTTGAGGCATGGGATGTATTATGCAAAAATTAGATCAGATATGAACAACTCTTGACCAAGCAATGGTCCTACATGGTAGGGGAGTGGAGGGACAACATTTTATTTTCTGAGAATAATATAGAATATGTTTTATTGTAAACTCTACTTCCTTTCTGTAGATGTCATATTGTGCACTCAAATAATTGACTCCTGAGAGTATGTAAATAGTTGTATTGAATGTTAATGTTGTCATGTTGGCTAGTATTTGTAAAGTGATCCGGCCTTGTGTGTTGTATATTGTGAAATAAAAATTAAATGTTGATCACAAAAACAAAACAAATCACTATCTTATTGTCCCTAAACGTCATTTATCCCAGTGTTTAATGGATGTTAAACGTCAGACGTTTGCGGTCTGTAAGTTGACACAATGTTGACAGTTCGTTACAGTTCCTTTCCCTCCAGTGCACAGTGTCTTATCCCCATCACCCCCATTATGGCCACATGCATAGCCCCATATACGGTCACGGTCACATGAGCAGCCATGGTCACAGGCAGTTCTATGGCTACCCCCCTCCTAGGCCTCAGGTTATGTATGGTGGGTTTATCAATGTGAATTGGCTGCTGAGAATCGAAATGTTCTCTTTTTGAGGCCCAGGTCCTGACTTTGGAACAAGGGTGTTTTCTTTCCTCTTCAAAACTGAGTTGTTGCCCTTTTCACCATGTGATGTTGCAGTCACATCATCACGTTCTAGGAAGACCTCAAAATCAGAACGATGCTTCTACCACCTTCCCTTCTAAGACACTTTAAAAATCTGAAAAGTGCAAAAGCTCTGAACCTTAACCCACTAAAACTGTGACTGCTTCTGTCATGTATTGTATGTAAGTTAGCTGCTTCACACCCACTCCCGGTAAGGGACCACCACTTCAATCAATGTCAGTTAATGTTATATGTGTTAAGACAACATGGTCTTAGTTAGCTATTTACCGTATGTGGTCCCTCACAGGAAAGAGTGTCATGCAGCCAAAAGCATACAGTAAGTTAGAGCTTTCCTTTGGCCTCCTCTCAGATCTGTAGTCACTCAGGGGCAATAGTAAGATCTGAGTGGACTGACCAATCCTCCCTGTCTGTTCCGTAGGTTAGTTTTAAGAATATTTCTCGATGTTTGGCGCAGGCTAGGTTATACTGCTGAATCAAATCAACACCTGCTTGATGAGAAACAAATGTAGCTGTGTTTACACATGATAAAAACCCAAACTGCTTCAGCTATGACCTACTGGGCTCAAACCTTACTGATGTAGAACTACTAACCCATCTACAGTAGATGTATTAATGTTTACTGCTGAACAGAATAGATTCAAATTGTGTGGTTTTATTTCTTGGGTGGATCTGGAATGAAATTGAATAAATCAGTAATAAGTCAATAATTTTAAACGAAGGTCCGTTCACAAACAATTAAGTAGTAATGGATTTTCTGACTGTGTGTCAGTTCAAAACCTTTACTCTATACAAGACTGATACCGTTTGTTTGTCGCCATGGTTTCTATAGGTGGCTATGGAGCGAAAGTTGGAGGAGCTGGAGGCAAACTTCCATTTGGTACAGAACGTTTTTAATATGTAAATGTTTTAAGTAGTGTGTCTGCATGTATGTGTGATTGTACATGTGTGTGTAGTATAAGCAGTACGGTACAGTACATGGTTCTCTCCACTTGGTTCAGGATATGGGGGCTTTGGTGGTGGTGGTGGAGCAGGCCTTCCTGGTGGCAAAGGTGGTCCTGGATCCAAGCCTGGATACCCCATTGGAACTGGTAGGGAATTGGAGAACACTTACACAAATATATGGGAAAATATGTTTAAGAGCGCTCTATTACATAAATTAATTTGAATTGAGAACTGTAACTCTAATGTTTGCGTTCCCCCACTCTCTGCAGGTGTTGGGACAGGAGGTCTTAACCCGGCCCAGGCTCAGGCAAAAGCTGCTAAATATGGTAGTGATCGCTATCAGGGCTAATTAAACTGGACTTTTTGACACAGTGTTAACTTCAAGTACTAACTCTTGAAGTGTTTACCCTCAGGTGCTGGTGCTGGTTTGGGTGGTGTGCCCGGTGCAGGTGGAGCTTACCCTGGAGCGGGAGGAGCTTACCCTGGAGCAGGAGGAGCTTACCCTGGAGGTGAGGGGAGAAAGAGAGTGTGTGATAAAGACACCTCTGACCTTCTACTGGACAGTACCTGACAGTGTACAGTACCACCAAACAAATCTACTAGACAGGACAGCCACAGTTGAAATTACTACTATTCAGAGAATACAAGTGAAAGAGAATACGAGAGAATATGAGAATACAAGTGAAACATTTAGCTTTTTGTGAGAGAGTATATCTAAAGATTTTCAGAGTAAGGCCAAGGGTCAGGTAGATTTTTTTAAAATTAGATTTATTTGACATTTTTTACATTTCAGGATATAGTCCTGCTGCAGCCAAAGCTGCTAAATATGGTAAGAAATATCACTCAGAACACCAATATCAGAGTTTTAGCTAATAAGACTAATTTGAGTCGTTTTCTTGTGACCCTCCACCGTAGGAGTCCCAGGAGGTGCGGGTGGCGTCCCAGGTTTTGGATCAGTAGCAGGAGGAGCAGGAGGAGTACCTGGAGGGTTATCCGGAGGAGCTGGAGGTACATATGAAAGTAACTGTACAACATCAAAATCTGATAGGCCTCTTACAGTGAGTTTAGTTAGTTCAAAATTCTGCTTTTTTGTGATTGCAGTTTGACTATAAAAATCTGGGTTTCTAATCTATAAACTTTTGCATTTCAGGGTATAACCCTGCTGCCGCCAAAGCTGCTAAATATGGTATGAAAGATCTCTCAAAACAGCAATATCAGAGGTGGTACATACAGTTGAAGTCGGAAGTTTACATACACTTAGGTTGGAGTCATTAAAACTAGTTTTTCAACCACTCCACAAATTTCTTGTTAACAAACTATAGTTTTTGGCAAGTCGGTTAGGATATCTGTTTTGTGCATGACACAAGTCATTTTCCCAACAATTATTTCCCTTATTATTCACTATATCACAATTCCAGTGGGTCAGAAGTTTACATACACCAAGTTGACTGTGCCTTTAAACAGCTTGAAAAAGCCTAGAAAATGATGTCTGGAAAACGATGACCTCAATCCTTTAGAAGTTTCTGATAGGCTAATTGATATAATTTGAGTCAATTGGAGGTGTATCTGTGGATGTATTTCAAGGCCTACCTTCAAACCCAGTGCCTCTTTGCCTGACATCATGGGAAAATCAAAAGAAATCAGCCAAGACCTCAGAAAAACAATTGGAGAACTCCACAAGTCTGGTTCATCCTTGGGAGCAGTTCCCAAATGCCTGAAGGTACCACGTTCATCTGTACAAACAATAGTACCCAAGTATAAACACCATGGGACAGCCGTCATACCGCTCAGGAAGGAGACGCGTTCTGTCTCCTAGAGATGAACGTACTTTGGTGCAAAAAGTGCAAATCAACCCCAGAACCACGGCAAATGACCTTGTGAAGATGCTGGAGGAAACAGGTACAAAAGTATCTATATCCACAGTAAAACAAGTCCTATATTGACATAACCTCAAAGGCTGCTCAGCAAGGAAGAAGCCACTGCTCCAAAACCGCCATAAAAAAAGCCAGATTACAGTTTGCAACTGCACATGGGGACAAAGATCATACTTTTTGGAGAAATGTCCTTTGGTCTGATGAAACAAAAATTGAACTGTTTGGCCATAATGACCATCGTTATGTTTGGAGGAAAAAGGGGGAGGCTTGCAAGTCGAAGAACACCATCCCAACCGTGAAGCACGGGGGTGGCTGCATCATGTTGTGGAGGTGCTTTGCTGCAGGAGGGACTGGTGCACTTCACAAAATAGATGGCATCATAGGCAGGAAATTATTTGGCTATATTGAAGCAACATCTCAAGACATCAGTCAAGAAGTTAAAGCTTGGTCGCAAATGGGTCTTTCAGATGGACAATGACCCCAAGTATGCATCCAATGTTGTGGCAAAATGGCTTAAGGACAACAAAGTCAAGGTATTGGAGTGGCCATCACAAATCCCTGACCTCAATCCTATAGAAAATGTGTGGGCAGAACTGAAAAAGCATGTGCAAGCAAGGAGGCCTACAAAACCTGACTCAGTTACACCAGCTCTGTCAGGAGGAATGGCCAAAAATTCACCCAACTTATTGTGGGAGGTTGTGGAAGGCTACCCGAAACATTTGACAAAAGTCATACAATTTAAAGGCAATGCTACCAAATACTAATTGAGTGTATGTAAACTTCTGATCCACTTGGAATGTGATGAAAAAAATAAAAGCTGAAATAAATCATTCACTCTATTATTATTCTGACATTTCACATTCTTAAAATAAAGTGCTGATCCTAACTGACCAAAGACAGGGAATTGTTACTAGGATTAAATGTCAGGAATTGTTAAAAATCGAGTTTAAATGTATTTGGCTAGGGTGTATGTAAACGTTCGACTTCAACTGTAGATTTTTTATTTATGTTAACCTTCAAAGGGGCAAACAGCAGTTGCTACATTCATGTTTAGACTTTTAAATTAATGAAATATACCCATTGATTCTTGAAGAATAGAACTTATTGCCTGCTTAGCTTAGTTGAACTGTCGTACCATCAGAATCCCAAATATAAACTTGTTTTACTCTTTTGTTTGTGAACCTTGTAACTGCAAACAAATACTGCATATCCTCAGAACAGAGTTAAAACTATTATGTTGATATCATGGATGGTCAGTCTGTATCGCTGTCTATACATTTGAGATGAGAGTGCAAACATTTCTCCAACCCCATTCCTCAGCTTTTTACCAAAAAAGTGTTAGGGTTGATGCTTTGTTATTGTTTGAACTGCAGATCATCCCTTTAACTAACTGTTCTTATCTTGTCTTGCCACACAGGAGTTCCAGGGGGTGCAGGAGCAAGCCTAGGAGCAGGAGGATTTGGTGGAGTACCAGGAGGAGGAGGAGGTGTACCTGGGGCTGGAGGATTTGGTGGAGTACCAGGAGGAGGAGGAGGTGTACCTGGGGCTGGAGGATTTGGTGGAGTACCAGGAGGAGGAGGAGGTGTACCTGGGGCTGGAGGTGAGCCTAAAAGTGTACTACGCAGTGAACACTACTCTCATCTCAGTAGTGTTGCTCTTTACTGTGTGTATACAGTGCCTTGCGAAAGTATTCGGCCCCCTTTGAACTTTGCGACCTTTTGCCACATTTCAGGCTTCAAACATAAAGATATAAAACTGTATTTTTTTGTGAAGAATCAACAACAAGTGGGACACAATCATGAAGTGGAACGACATTTATTGGATATTTCAAACTTTTTTAACAAATCAAAAACTGAAAAATTGGGCGTGCAAAATTATTCAGCCCCCTTAAGTTAATACTTTGCAGCGCCACCTTTTGCTGCGATTACAGCTGTAAGTCGCTTGGGGTATGTCTCTATCAGTTTTGCACATCGAGAGACTGAAATGTTTTCCCATTCCTCCTTGCAAAACAGCTCGAGCTCAGTGAGGTTGGATAGAGAGCATTTGTGAACAGCAGTTTTCAGTTCTTTCCACAGAATCTCGATTGGATTCAGGTCTGGACTTTGACTTGGCCATTCTAACACCTGGATATGTTTGTTTTTGAACCATTCCATTGTAGATTTTGCTTTATGTTTTGGATCATTGTTGGAAGACAAATCTCCGTCCCAGTCTCAGGTCTTTTGCAGACTCCATCAGGTTTTCTTCCAGAATGGTCCTGTATTTGGCTCCATCCATCTTCCCATCAATTTTAACCATCTTCCCTGTCCCTGCTGAAGAAAAGCAGGCCCAAACCATGATGCTGCCACCACCATGTTTGACAGTGAGGATGGTGTGTTCAGGGTGATGAGCTGTGTTGCTTTTACGCCAAACATAACGTTTTGCATTGTTGCCAAAAAGTTCAATTTTGGTTTCATCTGACCAGAGCACCTTCTTCCACATGTTTGGTGTGTCTCCCAGGTGGCTTGTGGCAAACTTTAAACAACACTTTTTATGGATATCTTTAAGAAATGGCTTTCTTCTTGCCACTCTTCCATAAAGGCCAGATTTGTGCAATATACGACTGATTGTTGTCCTATGGACAGAGTCTCCCACCTCAGCTGTAGATCTCTGCAGTTCATCCAGAGTGATCATGGGCCTCTTGGCTGCATCTCTGATCTGTCTTCTCCTTGTATGAGCTGAAAGTTTAGAGGGACGGCCAGGTCTTGGTAGATTTGCAGTGGTCTGATACTCCTTCCATTTCAATATTATCGCTTGCACAGTGCTCCTTGGGATGTTTAAAGCTTGGGAAATCTGTTCGTATCCAAATCCGGCTTTAAACTTCTTCACAACAGTATCTTGGACCTGCCTGGTGTGTTCCTTGTTCTTCATGATGCTCTCTGCGCTTTTAACGGACCTCTGAGACTATCACAGTGCAGGTGCATTTATACGGAGACTTGATTACACACAGGTGGATTGTATTTATCATCATTAGTAATTTAGGTCAACATTGGATCATTCAGAGATCCTCACTGAACTTCTGGAGAGAGTTTGCTGCACTGAAAGTAAAGGGGCTGAATAATTTTGCACGCCCAATTTTTCAGTTTTTGATTTGTTAAAAAAGTTTGAAATATCCAATAAATGTCGTTCCACTTCATGATTGTGTCCCACTTGTTGTTGATTCTTCACAAAAAAATACAGTTTTATATCTTTATGTTTGAAGCCTGAAATGTGGCAAAAGGTCGCAAAGTTCAAGGGGGCCGAATACTTTCGCAAGGCACTGTATATTAAGGACGTTATTCAGATATGATATTGTGAACTAGATGGTTATATTTGGCAAATCTATAATGATTTTTAGACTATAAAAATCACAAGTGATTCATGCTTTGCATTTCAGGATATAATCCTGCGGCAGCCAAAGCAGCTAAATATGGTAAATCATCACTCAAACAACAACATCAGAATTGGTTCATTGATTGAATTCATGCTGAAATGTACTTCCACTATTATCTCATTTAGTTCCACTGTTAACTAACTGAAGTTAGTTAGACATGCCTCAGAAATCCAATGGTTTCCTTGTGTCCCTCTACACAGGACTCCCAGGAGGAGGTGCAGGCAGGCTCCCAGGTGCTGGCTCAGTCGCAGGAGGAGCAGGAGGAGTACCAGTAGCTGGGGCTGGGGTTGGGGCTGGAGGTACAGAAAGGAGCACCATTGGGGTGCAGGATGTAATGTAGTTTGACTTTACTGTATGTGTACCCTAATGGCTTGGCGGAATTTCCTTTTTAATGTATTCATGTTTTACATTTCAGGATATAATCCTGCTGCGGCCAAAGCCGCTAAATATGGTAAGAAACGTCACTCGTAACAGCAACATCAGAGTTGCAACATTGGTTGTAACTTATGCTGAAGTGTCTGTCCACTTTTAACTAAGCATTGTTTTCATGTCAACCTCCACCACAGGAGTTCCAGGTGGAGCAGGTGCAGGGTTAGGAGGAGCTGGAGGTAGGCTATAGTAACCAAACACCTATAGATTTAACTAAGGTATAGTCAGGCCCAAAATGATTGGCACCCTTGATAAAGATGAGCAAAAAGACTGTATGAAATAAATAATATAAATATTGAGTTACAGTTGAAGTCGGAAGTCATTCAAACTCGTTTGTTAAACATATAATAATTCTCAAAACAATTATAATGTTTTATGTTAATATAATTGCTCAGAGAAAGAGATTTTGTTTAAAAAGATAGTGATCAAAGGTATTGGCACCCCTGTTTTCAATGCTTCAGCACCCTCCCCTTGCAAGGATAACGACATTGAGCCTTTTTCAAAAATATTTTCTAAGAATGGACATTGGGAGGGATCTTAGACCATTCCTCCATGCAGAATCTTTCCAGATCCATGATATCCTTCATCTGCGTTTATGGACTGCCCTCTTCTATTCAAACGATAGGTTTTCAATGGGGTTCAAGTCTGGAGACTGAGATGGCCATTGCAAAATGTTGATTTGGTGGTCAATTAAGCATTTCTTTGTGGATTTTTATGTTTGCTTGGGATTATTGTCTTGCTGGAAGATCCACTTACGGCCAAGCGTCAGCCTCCTGGCAGAGGCAACCAGATTTTTGGCTAAAATGTCCTGGTACGTGATAAAGTTCACGATGGTGTTGACCTTAACAAGAGCCACAGGACTAGTATATCATAAAAAATTTGGTGAGTTGCTTTTCTGCATATGCTTCTGTTTTTTGATACCAAACCCACCAGTGGTGTGCATGGCCAAAGTGCTCTATTTTCATGTCAAATGACTATAGCACCACCTGGAGTTTGATAAACAGCATTGGCACTTGGATTTGAATTGGTGCTATGGTCAAATTACATGATAATAGAGCTCTTTGGCCATGCACATCAGTGGAGGGTGTAGTGTTGAAAACAGAAGCAAATGCAAAAAAGTACCTCATACCTACAGTAAAATATGGTGGTGGATCTTTGCTATCTTTGGCTAGACAATAATCTGAAGCACTAATCAAAATCCACAAGGAAATGTGTAATTGACCACAAGATCAGCATTTTGCAATGGCCATCTGTCTGAAGCATTCGAACCCCATTGAAGACCTGTGGTTTAAATTGAAGAGCACCGTCTATAAGCGCAGACAAAGGATATTAACGATCTAGAAAGATTCCGTATGGAGGAAAGGTCTAAGATCCCTCCCAACATGTTCTCCAAGCTCATAAAACTCTGTGTCGTTATAAAACTCAGTGCCAGATTATTGAAAACAGAGGTTCCAATCTTTTTATTTGATTTGATTACTTGTTAAACAAAATCTAATTCTCTGAGCAATTGTCAATTGTATTAATATAAAATAGTATAATCCCCACCATTTTTTGAAGCATACATCATAGCTGAGTATTTGTATGATTTATTTAATAGTATTTTTTGCTCATAATGATGATGCTCATAATGATGCAATAATGATGTACCCCACTGTATATTATGCCAACCACTGGGCTCTCCAGGAAGCTGTTATGAAGGTGATGTGCCTTGCTCAAACACACCCCAATCTGAGAGTTAGTAACCAGTGCAAACATGCATTATAATACTGTATTTTCTTGACTCCTATCAAGTGTACTAACCTGGATTAGCAGTGCAGCTTTAAACTCAATGTAACAGATATCTTTAACACATCACCATTTTCATCATCTCTGTACAGGCTATGGAGCGGGAGCCAGGCCTCCCTATTACGGTGAGGATAACTAACCAAAACATCCCAAAGCTGCCCAGGCCACAGCCTTTACAATGCTGTTAAGACACCATCACTCACTGAAGGGCTTCGTTCATTGGCTTAGTCAGCTCCAACTCACATTGGCCTTATTTTAATAATAGAAATGATCATATAATATACTGTATGGATGTCACCCTCCCTGTAGGTGTTCCAGGGGGTGCTGGATTTGGGGGAGCAGGAGCTTTTCCAGGGTCTGGAGGTAGCTTATCTAAGCATTGCACTATAGTATCTCACGCTTGTAGCAATTTCATTAATTCATTCATAGCATTAACTACTGCTTGAGGAGACTGAAATTCATGGTAAGACAAATGTTCATTTGAATCATAAAGATGTACAGTAATTTCTACCTTCCAGACACTGTGCTGTCTACTGCTACTTTATGGGGCTAGAAACGCAGTTATCAGGAGGTAGGCTGTAAATTAATTGAATTGTTTTCTATTTTAGGATACAATCCTGCCGCCGCCGCCGCCAAAGCTGCTAAATATGGTTAGAAAAATCACTCGATGTTAGGCCAGTCTCGTTCAGTGTTTGTACAATTGTTGAATTTGAAATCCAATGTTCTTTATTTTTTCCTTGACCATAGGGGTCCCAGGGGGTGCAGGGGCAGGCCTAGGAGCTGGGGGTCTTGGAGGAACAGGAGGGGTACCAGCTGGAGGAGCTGGGGCTGGAGGTAAGTCATGATGCTTGACTTCTCCAATGCTTTCACACTGTTTTGTATGCCAAAATCACGTTTTGAATCTAAGACCCCTATTTCATTGTAGGATATAATCCCGCCGCTGCCAAAGCCGCTAAATATGGTACAAAGAAATGTGACAAGTGTACTATATCTTTTCAGTTAAGTTAGCCATGACTTAATGGCAAAATCCTAACATTTTCTGCCATAGGAGTCCCCGGAGGTGCAGCAGCAGGCCTAGGAGCAGGAGGATTACCAGGAGGAGGAGCAGGGGGTGTACCTGGGGCTGGAGGATATAATCCTGCTGCAGCCAAAGCAGCTAAATATGGTAAGATCATTCAAAACAGCAACATCAGAATTGGTACATTGGTTGAATTCATGCTGACATTTCTGGTTTTGAAATCATATAAACCATGTGAACACACAGGAGTTCCAGGAGGTCTAGGAACAGGCTTAGGAACAGGAGGACTTGGAGGAGTTCAGGGAGGAGTACCAGGGGGAGGAGCAGGGGGGGTACCTGGGGCTGGAGGATATAATCCTGCTGCAGCCAAAGCAGCTAAATATGGTAAGAAAAATGTACATTGGTTGAATTCATGGTGAAATTTCTGTACATATTGGTACATTATCAAATTTCTGTAAATGTCTTTACATTACCATGTGTCAACTCATGACATGCCCTCTCCTGTGTTATAGGTCAGGGGGCTGCTGGTGGGCCACGGGGTGGATATGGTGGCGTGCCTGCTGGAGGATATCCCAGGCCTGGGGGTACGTACACCAAAGGGGATGCCCATGTGGGATGGAAGGGTCTGGGGGAGGGGTGGAAGTAAGGGCAGTGTTCACACACACAATATGTAGTTGGCAAACTTTGCATAGGGGTAGAGTTGGTTTTATATATTGGTTTAAGCAGTGGAGTTAGATAGTTGGGTTGAGCAGAGGGTTGGTTTTAAGGTAAAGTGGGGTACATTGCCTTATAGTGCTACTAGGTTGATGATGTTCCATGATTTGATTGACAGGCTATGGAGGGGCAGGAGCTGGAGGTACGTTTCCAATGACGCCAATTTGATATAATATCATGAACTGATAAACATAAGCATAAACCAGTGTTAGTAATACTACTGTATTATGAGGCTTGGGGAGCAGGAGTGATGTTTTTAATTTATTCCATTTTTCAATTTCAGTGTATAATCCTGCTGCGGCCAAAGCTGCTAAATATGGTAAGAAGAAGAGATGTGTCTACTGTATCTTAAGCAGTTCTGAATGGAGACATTATTTCAAAATAATAACTTCATTTAATTAATAATTTTCTTCTTGTGGAGTCCCAGGAGCTGGAGGAGCAGGCCTAGGAGCTGGAGGAGCAGGCTTAGGAGGAGCAGGAGGAGTACCAGGGATTGGGGCTGGACCAGGATATGGAGGTTTGCACCAGAAGTTGAAATCTAATGTCATCTGGAAGAGTTAATACTGTTGGTTTACGATTGGGAGCCTTTGGTCTGTCTTATCAAACTATTTATGAGGTCATTTATAAACATTGCTATTTGTTTTGTATTGCAGGCTATGGAGGATATGGAGGGGTACCAGCAGGAGGGGCTGCTGCTGCGGCCAAAGCTGCTAAATATGGTACATTATCCTCTCCATGATTTAGAAAAATGTATTGCCTAACCTTTATATTAATATACTGTACTGGTCCTCCCGAGTGGTGCAGCTGTCTAAGGTACTACATCACAGTGCTTGAGGCGTCACTACAGACCCGGGTTCGATCCCAGGCTGTGTCACAGCAGGCCATCACTGAGTGACCCATGAGGCAGCACACAATTGGCCCAGCGTCGTCTGCGTTATGGGAGGTTTTGGCAGGCCAGGATATCCTTGTCCCATCGTACTCTAGCAATTCCTTGTGGCTGACCGGGCGTGACTTCGGTCGCCAGGTGTACAGTGTTTTCTCCGACACATTGGTGCGTCTGGCTTCCGGGTTAAGCGAGCATTGTGTCAAGGAAGAGTGCGGCATGGCAGGGTTGTGTTTCGGAGGACGCATGGCTCTCGACCTTCGCCTTGCAGCGATGGGACAAGACTACCAATTGGATATCACGAAATTGGGGAGAAAAAGGTGGTAAAAGTACAAATATACAGTACCAGTCAAAAGTTTGGAAACACCTACAAATTCAAGAGTTTTTCTTTATACATTGTAGAAAAAGAGTGAATAATCAAAACTGTGAAATAACAAATATGGAATCATGTACAATAGTAACCAAAAAAGTGTTTAAAAAAAATCAACAACAAAAAATGTAGATTCTTCAAAGTAGCCACCCTTTCCTTGAATAAGTAGGTGTGTCCAAACCTTTGACTGATACAGTTGAAGTCGGAGGTTTACATACACCCTAGCCAAATATATTTAAACTCAGTTTTTCACAATTCCTGACATTTAATCCTTGTAAAAATTCCCTGTCTTAGGTCAGTTAGGATCACCACATTATTTTAAGAATGTGAAATGTCAGAATAATAGTAGAGAAAATGATCTACTTCAGCTTTTAATTATTTGATTACATTCCCAGTGGGTCAGAAGTTTACATACACTCAATTAGTATTTGGTAGCATTGCCTTTAAATTGTTTAACTTGGGTCAAACGTTTTGGGTAGCCTTCCACAAGCTTCCCACAATAAGTTGGGGGTAATTTTGGCCCATTCCTCCTGACAGAGCTGATGTAACTGAGTCAGATTTGCAGGCCTCCTTGCTCGCACATGTTTTTTCAGTTCTGCCCACAGATTTTCTATAGGATTGAGGTCAGGGCTTTGTGATGGCCACTCCAATACCTTGACTTTGTTGTCCTTAAGCCATTTTGTCATAACTTTGGAAGTTTGCTTGTGGTCATTGTCCATTTGGAAGACCCATTTGCGACCAAGCTTTAACTTCCTAACTGATGTCTTGATATGTTGCTTCAATATATCCACATAATTTTCCTGCCTCATGATGCCATCTATTTTGTGAAGTGCACCAGTCCCTCCTGCAGCAAAGCACCCCCACAACATGATGCTGCCACCCCCATGCTTCACGGTTGGGATGGTGTTCTTCGGCTTGCAAGGCTCCCCCTTTTTCCTCCAAACATAACAATGGTCAATATGGCCAAATAGTTACATTTTTGTTTCATCAGACCAGAGGACATTTCTCCAAAAAGTAAGATCCTTGTCCCCATGTGCAGTTGCAAACCATAGTCTGGCTTTTTATGGCGGTTTTGGAGCAGTAGCTTTTTCCTTGCTGAGCGGCCTTTCAGGTTATGTCAATATAGGACTCGTTTTACTGTGGATATAGATACTTTTGTACCTGTTTCCTCCAGCATCTTCACAAGGTCCTTTGCTGTTGTTTTGGGATTGATTTGCACTTTTCTCATCAAAGTACGTTCATCTCTAGGAGACAGAATGCGTCTTCTTCCTGAGCGGTATGACAGCTGTGTGGTCCCATGGTGTTTATACTTGCATACTATTGTTTGTACAGATGAACGTGGTACCTTCAGACGTTTTGAAATTGCTCCCAAGGATGAACCAGACTTGTGAGGTCTACAATTTTTTTCTGAGCTCTTGGCTGATTTCTTTTGATTTTCCCATGATGTCAAGCAAAGAGGCACATAGTTTGAAGGTAGGCCTTGAAATACATCAACAGCTACACCTCCAATTGACTCAAATGATGTCAATTAGCAGATCAGAAGCTTCTAAAGCCATGACACAATTTTCTGGAATTTTCCAAGCTGTTTAAAGGCACATCTTTCTAAGTGTATGTAAACTTTCGACTTCAACTGTATATACTGTACTGATATACTGCCGGTGGTGCCAATCCCCCTAAATATATTAGATTTTTTTCACTGGGTTGCATAGAAGCAACCATTAGATATTACTGTTGTTTAAACCACCAAGGAATAACTGAATCCTGAGCCTGATCTGTAGGAGTTCCAGGAGGAGCTGGCGTGGCGGGGAGAGCAGGAGCAGTGCCAGGGGCTGGATATGGAGGGGTACCTGGGGCTGGATATGGAGGGGTACCTGGGGCTGGATATGGAGGGGTGCCTGGGCCTGGATATGGAGGGGTACCTGGGGCTGGATATGGAGGGGTACCTGGGGCTGGATATGGAGGGGTACCTGGGGCTGGATATGGAGGTGAGTCCGAAATGCTTTTGCCATGTAAATGTACTGTAATATACTGGACAAAATTATAAATGCAACATGCAACAATTTCAACAATTTTACTGAGTTACTGTTCATATAAGGAAATCACTCAATTGAAATACAGTTGAAGTCCGAAGTTAACATGCAGGTTGGAGTCATTAAAACTCATTTTTCAATCACTCCACAAATTTCTTGTTAACAAACTATAGTTTTGGTAAGTCGGTTAGGACATCTACTTTGTGCATGACACAAGTACATTTTCCAACAATTGTTTACAGACAGATTATTTCACTTATAATTCACTGTATCACAATTCCAGTGTGTCAGAAGTTTACATACACTAAGTTGACTGTGCCTTTAAACAGCTTGGAAAATTCCAGAAAATTATGCCATGGCTTTAGAAGCTTCTGATAGGCTAATTGACATAATTTTAATCAATTGGATGTGTACCTGTGGATGTATCACATTATATTGATCTCTGTAAAGGGTGGTTTCCTGGACACAGATTAAGTCTAATCCTGGAATAGAAAACCTTTTCATTGGACATTCTCCATTGAGCTTGCTTTTTAGTAACCGCCCCCAATTGTTTTAGTGAGTTCATAAATCAGGGAGGATGTATTTTAATTTATACACTTTTTGCATATCAGGATATAATCCCGCTGCGGCCAAAGCTGCTAAATATGGTGAGGAAAAACATTCAAAACAACAACATCGGAGTTAGTACATTGGTTCAATTCATACTGAAACCTCTGTCCACTTTTAACTAATTATAATTTTTTTGTGACACTCCACTACAGGATTACCAGGAGGTGCAGGAGCAGGCCTAGGAGCTGGAGGACTTGGAGGAGCAGGAGGACTTGGAGGAGCAGGAGGAGTACCAGTGGCTGGAGGATATAACCCTGCAGTGGCCAAAGTGGCTAAATATGGTAAAATCCCTCAAAACAATCAATCTAATTCAGTGTTGGTACATTGGTTGAATTTACATCCATTTTTGGCTTTTTAAATTGTGGTGTAACAAGTCTACTGTCTTTGGCAGTTCTGAAGTTGGACAATTGTTTTCTTGTGGCCCTCTACCACAGGAGTCCCTGGAGGTGCAGGAGCAGGCATAGGAGCTGGAGGAGCAGGAGGATTACCAGGGGGAGGAGGAGGGGGGGTACCTGGGGCTGGAGGATATAATCCCGCTGCAGCCAAAGCTGCTAAATATGGTAAGATTACTCATCAGAGCTGGTATTATGGTTGAATTCATGCTCATTCATGCTGGTTTTGAAATCATATAATTTCCTTGTGAACCTCTAAACAGGAGTCCCAGGAGGTGTAGGAACAGGCCTAGGAGCAGGAGGACTTGGAGGAGGAGGACAGGGAGGAGTACCTGGAGGAGTAGGAGCTGGAGGTACATCAGAGGATGTGTATGAATTGTAAAGACATCAGAAAGAGCTCAAACAGCATCATGGTCTAGTCTGTCCTTCTATGCGATATCAAGGTGATGCAACATGCAATAGGAATATGAATTATGTGATGCTTGTGATTGCAGGATATGATCCCGCAGCCAAAGCTGCTAAATATGGTAAGAGCCTCTCTCGTTGTATCATAACTTTTAGTCTATGTAATGCAGACCAGTGGAAGAACAATAATGTTTGTCTGTTCTGTGCAGTCTCTGTACAGTACTTATTCTCTCTTGTTAGCTGGATCAAGATTTTCACTATGGCTCAACAGATTATACTATACCTTCACCTATGTTCTTACCTACCCGCAGGTATGCCAAGCGGGGCGGGCATCGGTGGAGAAGGTGTTCCAGCGCCTATAGCGACGCCAAGACCAGGTGTGGGCGTGGGTGGTGGTGTTGGAGGAACTGCCATTGAGCGCACTGATATACCAGTGGGCACAGGGATACCTATCGCAGGCAAACCAGGTAAATAGATACTAGTTTCACCTTTGATTCTTGCTTGGTTTATTTTACCTGGCCTAGATAGATCCTTCAGGATAATTGCTAGTACTACGCAAGTAGGTCCAAAATGAAGGGTTTAAAGAAAATCCACAAAGCTCCTAATGTGACACTATGACACCTTTACAGCAGAGGATTCATCTCTAGAACCCGGTGGAACTCCCATCCCAGGTAGAACCACAAGTTTTGCACTCAACAAGACTTTGGATTTAATTAACCTGTTTTCTCATTGATCAGTACAAATTATGTATATCAAAAGCTACATAGTAAGACTTAGTTACTGCAGGGGTTCTCAAACTTTTTGGGGTCCGAGGACCCCTTATGTGATAGAAAATTAATCAGGGACCCCCTCATAATCAGAACACCGCTCGAGTGAGTTACGAATAGCATACAAGAAGTGTAGTAAACTATGACGTTGGCAGTGCATGGCCGTACAAACCAAGTCTCGGACCCTGGGAAGGAACATTTTCCTGCAATTCTACACATTTTGTCATGGGGCAGAGAGAAAACTTTGCCGTTTTAAAGCTTAAATTACAGTCCATTTATGTCTTTGTTTTTTTAAAGGAAACACTGTGGATACAAATATCCCTGTGAGCCTCCCAGGCCCATGTTGCCCAGGATTAAGAAAATACATTGTAGATTAACAATATTACATTGTATTGTATTAGACCCCCTAAACTTATTCCACAGATCCCTTGGCCAAAATTAGTTTAATCTGTTGTTGTTAGTACTATTCATTAACAAAAAATACTATCTGGTCGCGATCCCCCTACAGTACCTCAGACCCCATTTTGAGAACCCCTGAGTTACTGTACTTGAAACATGCACTGTATTTTACAGAGCTGTTAAAAAAGGGGTAGTTACTGTACCATGGAATGCCATAGACATAGAATAAAAAATCAATGATAGAGACTGATTATAATGCAAGTTTATAGTTTTTTATTTTTCCTTTTTTGTTTCATGAGCTGTATGTATATAACCTGTTTATAATCCGACAAAGCCCCATCAGACTTTTCCAGCAGGCCTCATCAGGACTTCAATGGCCTACAGACACAGCCTTAGCATCCAAGCTAACTCCCACATCTTCTACCACTACCACTGCTGTCTGGCTAACTGCGCTCCACTGCAGGTGTATCAAACAGCAATGGCAGTATCGCGCAAGCCAGTCCCCTGCCCTATCTCCTCCCAAACCCCAAACCTCTTTGCCCCCCCTCTCTTCTCCCTAAACCCTCAAACAAGATACAGCTTAATGTCTGTTCTGCTAGTGCTGTCCCCTTTAGCATTGTTGTACAGTCCAAAATAGCTATTCACCACCTGGAGCTGGAGCTTATCCCCTTCCCTCCTGCCATGGCAGTGCCAAGGATCCCCATAATGTCTTCTGCCCTATGCTAGTTTCCCCTACCCTGTGTCCTTTTCAACTGCAATGGATGAAACTGGAACCTGTTGTCTTTTGGCAGATCCCACACCTATTGGCACACAGGCCACAGAGGCCCCAGAGCCAGAGCCCAGTAAGACTTGCTGCTGTCTGTGTTTGCATGATCAAACCCTTTCTGACAAAGGACATAGTTACACTTCATTTGAAGAGTGTAATATACACATACAGTACCAGTCAAAAGCTTGAACAAGCCTACTCATTCAAGGATTAATCTTTATTTGTACTATTTCCTACTTTGTAGAATAATAGTGAAGACATCAAAACTATGAAATAACACACATGGAATCATGTAGTAACCATAAAAGTGCATATTTTAGATTCTTCAAAGTAGCCACCCTTTGCCTTGATGACAGCTTTGCACACTCTTGGCATTCTCTCAACCAGCTTCATGAGGTAGTCACCTGGAACGCATTTCAATTAATAAGTGTGCCTTGCTAAAAGTACATTTGTGGAATGTATTTTCTCCCTAATGTGTTTGAGCCAATCAGTTGGTATACAGAAGACAGCCCTATTTGGTAAAAGACCAAGTCCATATTATGGCAAGAACAGCTCAAATAAGCAAAGAGAAACTATAGTCCATGATTACTTTAACCTTACTAGGGTACAGAAATACTCATTATAAAAATTAATAAAACATCCAAGTGTTATACATCGGTTTAAAGATGAACTTCTTGTTAATCCAACCACGGTGTCATATTTCAAAAAGGCTTTATGGCGAAAGCATACCATGCGATTATCTGAGAACAGCGACCAACAGACAAATTACAAACAGTTACCAGCCAAGTAGAGAAGTTACTCAAGTCAGAAATAGAGATAACATGAATCCCTTACCTTTGATGATCTTCATATGGTTGCACTCACAAGACTCCCATTTACTCAATAAATGTTCGTTTTGTTTGATAAAGTCCCTGTTTATATCCAAAAACCTCAGTTTTGTTTGCGTGTTTTGTTCAGTATTCCACAGGCTCAAACTCAGTCACAACAGGAAGATGAAAAATCCAAATAGTATCAGTAGAGTTCGTAGAAACATTTTAAACAATGTTTATAATCAATCCTCATGTTGTTTTTAGCCTAAATAATCAATAATATTTCAACCGGACAATAACGTCATCAATATAAAAGGTAAACAAGAAAGGCGCGCTCTCGGTCGTGCACATGAAAAATCTCTGGGACACTGCAGTGTCCACTCATTCAGAGTGGTCTTACTCTCTCATTTTTCAGAATACAAGCCTGAAAGACTGCTGACATCTCGTGGAAGCCATAGGAAGTGAAATTTGAGTCCTAAGTCAATGGATACTGTAATGGCATTGAATAGAAAACTACAAACATAAAGAAATCCCACTTCCTGGATGGATTTTTCTCAGGTTTTTGCCTGCCAAATCAGTTCTGTTATACTCACAGACATTATTCTAACAGTTTTGGAAACCTTAGAGTGTTTTCTATCAATGTCTACCAATTATATGCATATTCTAGCTTCTGGGCCTGAGTAGCAGGCAGTTTACTTTGGGCATGCTTTTCATCCGGAAGTGAAAATAGTGCCCTAGTGAAATTAGACATGAAGGTCCGTAAATACGGAAAATATCAAGAGCATTAAACGTTTTTTCAAGTGCAGTCACAAAAAACATCAAGC
This sequence comes from Oncorhynchus mykiss, assembly GCF_057628025.1. Classification (NCBI taxonomy): domain Eukaryota; kingdom Metazoa; phylum Chordata; class Actinopteri; order Salmoniformes; family Salmonidae; genus Oncorhynchus; species Oncorhynchus mykiss. The sequence continues at coordinate 20,859,312 of NC_143048.1, read as the reverse complement.
GCTATGATGAAACTGGCTCTCATGAGGACCACCACAGGAAAGGAAGACAGAGTTACCTATGCTGCAGAGGATAAGTTCATTAGAGTTGTCAGGCTCAGATTGCAGCCCAAATAAATGTTTCAACGAGTACATGTACAGTAACAGACACATCCCAACATCAACTGTTCAGAGGAGACTGTGTGAATCAGGCATTCATGGTTGAATTGCTGCAATGAAACCACTACTTAAGGAAATCAATAAGAAGAAGAAACTTGCTTGGGCTAAAAAAAAACACCAGCAATAGACATAAGACTGGTGGAAACCTGTCCTTTGGTCTGATGAGTCCAAATTTGAGATTTTTGGTTCCAACCGCTTTGTCTTTGTGAGACGCAGAGTAGGTGAACTGATGATCTCTATGTGTGTGGTTCCCACCGTGAAGCATGGAGGAGGATGTGTGATGGTGTGGGGGTGCTTTTCTAGTGACACTGTCAGGGATTTATTTAGAATTCAAATCAAATCAAATCAGCGTTTATTTGTCACGTGCGCCGAATACAACAATAGTGCTATAAAAAGGTATGTGTGTGGGTAAGTAAAGAAATAAAACAACAGTAAAAAGACATTTGAAAATAAGAGTAGCAAGGCTATATACAGACACCGGTTAGTCAGGCTTATTGAGGTAGTATGTACATGTAGGTATGGTTAAAGTGACTATGCATATATGATGAACAGAGAGTAGCAGTAGTGTAAAAAGAGGGGTTGGCGGGTGGTGGGACACAATGCAGATAGCCCGGTTAGCCCGGTTAGCCAAAGTGACTATGCATATAAGATAAACAAAGAGTAGCAGCAGCATAAAATAGGGGTTGGGGGGAGGGAACACTGCAAAAAGTCTGGGTACCTGTTCAGGAGTCTTATGGCTTGGTGGTAAAAACTGTTGAGAAGCCTTTTTGTCCTAGACTTGGCTCTCCGGTACTGCTTGCCATGCGGTAGTAGAGAGAACAGTCTATGACTGGGGTGGCTGGGGTCTTTGACAATTTTTAGGGCCTTCCTCTGGCACTGCCTGGTGTAGAGGTCCTGGATGGCAGGCGGCTTTGCCCCAGTGATGTACTGGGCCGTACGCACTACCCTCTGTAGTGCCTTGCGGTCGGAGGCCGAGCAATTGCCGTAGCAGGCAGTGATGCAACCGGTCAGGGTGCTCTCGATGGTGCAGCTGTAGAACCTTTTGAGGATCTCAGGACCCATGCCAAATATTTTTAGTTTCCTGATGGGGAATAGGCTTTGTTGTGCCCTCTTCACGACAGTCTTGGTGTGTTTGGGCCATTTTAGTTTGTTGTTGATGTGGACACCAAGGAACTTGAAGCTCTCAACCTGCTCCACTACAGCCCCGTCGATGAGAATGGGGGCGTGCTCGGTGCTCCTTTTCTTGTAGTCCACAATCATCTCCTTAGTCTTGGTTACGTTGAGGGATAGGTTATTATTCTGGCACCACCCGGCCAGGTCTCTGACCTCCTCAGTATAGGCTGTCTTGTCGTTGTCGGTGATCAGGCCTACCACTGTTGTATCGTTTGCAAACTTAATGATGGTGTTGGAGTCGTGCCTGGCCATGCAGTCGTGGGTGAACATGGAGTACAGGAGGGGACTGAGCACGCACCCCTGGGGACGCACCCCTGGGGAGCTCCAGTGTTGAGGATCAGTGTGGCAGATGTGTTGCTACCTACCCTCGCCACCTGGGAGCTGCACATCAGGAAGTCCAGGATCCAGTTGCAGAGGGCGGTGTTTAGTCCCAGGTTCCTTAGCTTAGTGATGAGCTTTAAGGGTACTATGGTGTTGAACGCTGATCTGTAGTCAATGAATAGCATTCTCACATAGGTGTTCCTTTTGTTCAGGTCGGAAAGGGCAGTGTGGAGTGCAATAGAGATTGCATCATCTGTGGATCTGTTTGGGCGGTAAGCAAATTGAAGTTGGTCTAGGGTTTCTGGGATAATGGTGTTGATGTGAGCCATGACCAGCCTTTCAAAGCACTTCATGGCTACGGACGTGAGTGATTTGGGTCTGTAGTCATTTAGGCAGGTTGCCTTTGTATTCTTGTCCATAGGAACTATGGTGGTCTGCTTGAAACATGTTGGTATTACAGACTCAATCAGGGACATGTTGAAAATGTCAGTGAAGACACCTGCCAGTTGGTCAGCACATGCCCGGAGCACACGTCCTGGTAATCCGTCTGGCCCCGCAGCCTTGTGTATGTTGACCTGTTTAAAGGTCTTACTCACGTCGGCTATGGAGAGAGTGATCACACAGACGTCCGGAACAGCTGATGCTCTCATACATGCCTCAGTGTTGCTTGCCTCGAAATGAGCATAGAAGTGATTTAGCTCGTCTGGTAGGCTCGTGTCACTGGGCAGCTCCCGGCTGTGCTTCCCTTTGTAGTCTGTAATAGTTTGCCAGTCCTGCCACATCCGACAAGCATCGGCGCCGGTGTAGTATGATTCAATCTTAGCCCTGGAGTGACGCTTTGCCTGTTTGATGGTTTGTCGCAGGGCACAGCGGGATTTCTTGTAAGCTTCCGGGTTAGAGTCCTGCACCTCGAAAGCGGCAGCTCTACCCTTTAGCGCAGTGCGAATGTTGCCTGTAATCCATAGCTTCTGGTTGGGGTATGTGCAAACAGTCACTGTGGGGATGACGTCCTCAATGCACTTATTGATAAAGCCAGTGACGGATGTGGTGTATTCCTCAATGTCATCGGAAGAATCCCGGAACATGTTCCAGTCTGTGATAGCAAAACAGTCTTGTAGTTTAGCATCTGCTTCATCTGACCACTTTTTTATAGACCGAGTCACTGGTGCTTCCTGCTTTAATTTTTGCTTATTAGCAGGAATCAAGAGGATATAGTTGTGGTCGGATTTACCAAATGGAGGGCGAGGGAGAGCTTTGTACGCGTCTCTGTGTGTGGAGTACAGGTGATCTAGAATTTATTTCCCCTCTGGTTGCACATTTAGCATGTTGATCGAGATTTGGTAGAACTGATTTAAGTTTCCCTGCATTAAAGTCTCCGGCCTCTGGGTGAGCGGTTTCCATTTTCCTTATTTCCTTATACAGCTGACTGAGTGTGGTCTTAGTGCCCGTATCTGTTTGTGGTGGTAAATAAACAGCCACAAAAGTATAGCTGAGAACTCTCTAGGCAAGTAGTGTGGCCTGCAATTTATCACAATATACTCTACATCAGGCAAGCAAAATCTAGAGACTTCCTTAGATTTCGTGCACCAGCTGTTGTTTACAAATCTGCACAGACTGCCCCTCTTGTCTTACCGGTGTGCTGTTCTATCCTGCCGGTGCAGCGTATATCCCGCTAGCTGAATATTCATGTCGTCATTCAGCCACAATTCCGTGAAACATGGGATATTACAGTTTTTGATGTCCCGTTGGTAGGATATTTGTGATCGTACCTCGTCTAGTTTATTGTTCAATAATTGCACGTTGGCGAGTAATATTGACGGTAACGGCAGCTTTCCTACTCGCCTTCTGCGGGTCCGGACGCGGCATCTGGCTCTTTGTCCTCTGTGTCGCTTCCTTTTGCGAATAATTGGGATGTCTGCCCTGTGGGTTGTTTGGAGAATGTCGTGTGAGTCCTGCTTCTTGTTGAAAAAATCTTTGTATAATCCGAGGTGAGTGTCGCTGTCCTGATATCCAGAAGCTTTTTTCTGCCAAAAGATACAGTTGCAGAAACATTATGTACAAAATCATTTACAAATATCGCGAAAAAAAACACATAATAGCACAATTGGTTAGGAGACCGTAAAACGGCAGACATCTCCTCCGGTGCACACTTAACCACCATGGCTACCACAGCATTCTGCAGCGATACACCATCCCATCTGGTTTGCGCTTAGTGGTGACTATCATTTGTTTTTCAACAGGACAATGACCCAACACACCTCCAGGATGTTTAAGGGCTATTTGACCAAGAGAGTGATGGAGTGCTGCATCAGGGGTGCGTCACTTGAGTGGGTTGAGTCACTGATGTGATCTTCCTGTCCAGGTTGCCTCAGATGACCTGGCCTCCACCATCACCTGACCTCAACCCAATTGAGATGGTTTGGGATGAGTTGGACTGCAGAGTGAAGGAACAGCAGCCTACGAGTGCTGAGCATATGTGGAACTCCTTCAAGACTGTTGGAAAAGCATTCCAGGTGAAGCTGGTTGAGAGAATGTCAAGAGGTTGCAAAGCTGTCATCAAGACAAAGGGTGGCTACTTGGAAGAATCTAACATGTATTTTGATTTGTTTAACACTTTTTTGGTTACTGCATGATTCCATATGTGTCATTTCATAGTTTTGAGGTCTTCACTATTAACTTATAACAAGGCACACTTGTGAATTGAAATGTGATCCAGGTGACTACCTCATGAAGAGAGAATGCCAAGAGTGTGCAAAGCTGTCAAGGCGGCACCTTTGAAGAATCTCAAATATAAAATATATTTTGATTTGTTTAACACTCTTTTGGTTACTACATGATTCCATATGTGTTATTTCATAGTTTTGATGTCTTCACTAGCATTCTACAATATAGAAAATAGTAAAAATCAAGAAAAACCCTGCAATGAGTAGGTGTGTCCAAACTTTTGACTCGTACTGTATGTTCTTTACAATTCCTTACATAAGCACTTCATAACATTTGACACGATTACTTATTGGCTTTTGATAAACAATTCATTTTAGTTGATTCGGTTAGATTCCTTTGTGAAAACATTGTAATTTTTTGGCCTTCTGCAACAACAAAAAAATGAAGGAATGTAATGTTCATGTGGGTGTTGACAAGATAATGTGTTGCCAGTGTCTCTCAGGTCTTTTCTAGAAGTTGTTTGTCCTCTTAAACACTCTTCCTCTCTTTCCCTCAACTAACTTGCTGCTCTTGAAATATCTCCCATTTCTGCTCTCTCCTCCCTCCCTTCGCTTTTTAACCAATTAGATTCATCTGACACTTGTCAATACTTGATTGACTTACAGTATTCTGTAATATTACTAGTTACTGTTAATGTCCTCCACAATAAAGATTGCTCCTATGGAGATTGTGCCTGGAAGACCTGTAGATACTTACTGTATGCACTCATCCTTTCTCCTTGGTAGTTAAAGTCCTATCTCCCTTCAGGGGTGGGAAACTCTAGTCCTCAGGGGCCTGATTGGTGTCACTTTTTCTCCATCCCTAGCAAACACAGCTGATTAATCAAATTGCATTTTAAACATGTTTAGGTGATTGGAGTCAGGTGTGTTAGCTGGGGAAAAACTGTGACACCAATCAGGCCCTCGAGGACTGGAACTGTCCACCTCTGCGGCATCTTCTACAGCAGGGGATCATATCCTTGTTATTACCTGATGTTTACTTATGGTACTGTATTTGAAATCCCACATTGTTTGAAAATGTTTTTATGATAAAATGGACACAAAAATACATATTGCTGTGTCATTCTTCCAGCACATATTTTTTTGGAGCCCCTGCTTTAGATGTGTTCTTCAGTCTAGAAACTAAAATGTTTATATATCTTTACGATATTTTATTTTGTGTGATTTTTCTCTGTCTTGTTGCATCTCGGATAGAGTACTTTGATACAGCACTTTCTTGTTCATTTTCATGGAAATTCATATTATTAACATATCGCGTCATTGATTAACCTTATTTTGGTTTGCTGCAGGTGCCACAGGAGTAACTGGAGGTATGTATTGGACCATATTTTTTATTGAACCAACATCAATTATTTATTCTCACTAGTTTTGCAACATTTTGTCATTAGAATCACTGAACATTTTATTAGAGGTTTTTGAGTGGTAAGTTATTCTATTTTGGAGACTTTTTATAACTGGTAATAGTTAGCATGATCGCCTTCACAGTTGGGGCTGGGGTTCTTCAACCTAGTGGTAAGTCATTTAAATAGATTCTCCTGAAAATGTAAAAATCCTTCTGCATGAAAATGGCGTCCTACTTGTACCTATCAACATTCCTGTACTTTACTATCTTTTCTTATCTTTGAAGAGCAATATTAGATTCCATCTTTATTGTTGACCTGTGATTTTTTTTAATGTATTTACTGTACATCAAACATTAGAGTTTTCATTTATCATCAATTTGAACCAATATGTTCTGTAACTGTGTGTTAAAAACTTCTCTTTGTTTCCAGTTGGTACAGGCCCAGCTCAGCCTGGTGAGTGTTGTGTCCACCAAAGCAGACCTGGGTTCAATTACTATTGGTTTACTTTCAAATACTTCTCATGTAGTTGCAACTGGAGAACAGCAGCCTTGAGGTAAAGTGTCTCGATAGTGGAGACTATAAGGAGCAGAGTATGTGACATTGTTTAGCCACATGATGGTGACAATTTCCTGCAGGCGATGCTGTTGAGTAGTTTGTTTTCCAGTTGTGTAGTGACATGATTAATAATTAATAATATTAATTTAGTGGATGTTTAAATTTGTCCAATTTCACACTTACATTATACAAATGTCTGAATTGGAAATGTGTTTTTGCATATCCCAACTCCCCCTGAGACACCCTTGGAGAGTGGGGACACTGCCATGGTCAGCCATTATCAACGGCGACCCTGGAGCAATTAGGGTTAAGTGCCTTGCTTAAGGGCACATCGGTAGATTTATCAAATTGTCGTCTTGGGGATTCAAACTAGTGACCGATTTTGTTTCTGGACCAACGCTCTAACCTCTAGGCTTTATATTATTTACAGGTGTGGGTGTCGGAGCAGGTGGCAAAGCTCCTAAACCCCCTGGTGCAGGTAAGGATTCTGAAACCCTGCTAATATCATATTATTGCAGTAGTATTACAGAACTGGTTGTTTACAACTTCAAATTGACACCATCAACTCAGATCCATAACCCATCCATTAATGTGATTGAACACTTTTACATGCCAATATAAATATAATTAATAAACCCCTATGCACATTCATATAACAGTGATGTTCCAACCCTTATGCACATTCATATAACAGTGATGTTCCAACCCTTATGCACACACGATTAGGAATAATATGCTTTGTTATTGATCAGATAAGGATGTTATTACTTTCTTCATGTGAGTCAATAGCAAGAGTTGTTTACACACAATGAACAGCAGCATCAGCTCTTTTCTCTGGTCTAATGCACCAAAACATACAATTAAGACTGATCATAATGCTAACCCAGGCCACAAATTTGTTGACGTACCTAAAACGTGTTAGCCATTGCAAGACAGTCATATTGATTAGAAATGTACAGAGATAAGGTCAAGTCAACAGTATATGATAGTAAAAGGTGCAGTTAGATTTGCTAGTAGTCTCAGGCCTTTATAAGGTGCTGTTAGGACATGTAATATTAAAGAATTGACCGAATCTAGACACGTGGAAGCAGTCATCTATATACATTCAAATGCATGTTATATGCATTTTTTTAAACCCATGCCGTATGAGGTAAAGCGTTAGGGCGAAGCGATTTGCATCAGGATGATAGACAGTTCTGCACCATCAATCTCAAATTAATTTAACTGCCTGTGTGACAGGTTAAAGGAAATATTCATAACCTGTTATACATTAAAAAGTATTTGTAAGTTCATAGTATGTGAGGATCTTAAAACATCTAAGGTTAAAAAGATCATGCATTCAGTATTAGTTGATAGAGATTGATAACATTCATATAATTGTGTTAAAGTTCAAATCCGTCAAGCGTACAAAGGGTACGAATTGTGAGAGTAATGTGTAAACGTTATATTGATTACTTTATTTTGTGGTGCCTAAAAGTGTTAATCTGTGATCTACTAAATGCTCTTAATCTATGAGCCTGAGATCGATTGCTCTGGTCTCCACCCATATTCCCGGGGAAATCGCGGTCTTTTCTCATTGCACTAAAAGTTTAATTGAGAAAACAACACCATATCACTCTCGTGATTATTTCTCCCCTTTTTCAGGGGCGTAACACCTGAAGTCCTGTGAATGTGTTGAATATGTTATAACTGTCTCAGCTGTCTGGGTAGTTCCTTCACTAGAGGCAAAAAGAAAACAATTCAGGCCTATATATTTTTGTGAAACATTTCTATTGAGCATTCAAATACATATTTTGATTAGAACATAAAATGAAGGCAGATGTATGGCTATTGGTCAACAAAGAATCTTAAACTAGATGAGAGCGCAAAATAAATGTATGAGGTCTTAAACCTGAAAGGCCCCTTGCATGACTGAATCTGCATTAGGATGTTCTGATTTATTGTCTTAACTAACATTTTTGACTGAGCCATTCATTTGGGTGCCCTGGTGATGAGGTCATAATTTCAGGAAATAAGCGGCTTTTCTTTGTCATCATGATACAGGGGGATACCCGTATGGTGGTTATGGACAGGGTATGTATGAGAGAGGAGAAGAGCAGACCACAACCTTATCATCTCTACACTAGTAGCAGACACACACGCACAAACACACACACACACACACACACACACACACACACACACACATATCTGTTTTTATTTCAAACTACTGCATGACTTCACTGAGATATGACCTTGGCTTGTGTCAGCCTCTTCTCTGTAAATGAATAAATCAGAGGTCTGATAAAAAAAACAAAAAGGATTGTATGGCCAGGCCAGGGATAAGTGGTGTAATATGTTGATATGTTTTAAGACATTTTAAAGTTTATTATATAAGCAGGAAGCAGCTAGCTTTATTGGAATTAGTATGTTAGCTACGTGACCTGACGGAGCCACTCACTGGTGCTCCCTTGTCAGGAATAAAGCTGCTTTTCTTTCCATCATGATTCAGCAGGACAACTCCGGTATGGTCAAGGTTATGGACAGGGTATGTATGAGAGAGGGGAGAGAAGGAAATAGGAGGAGATGATAGGAGGCCATTCCACCACAGCCTCTTAAAACTAGTATTCTAGACAAAGAAAGAAAACAACCTAATTCAAATAATCTAGTTTGAATTATACCAGATGTACTGGATCATGAACTCTGACCTCTAGGCTGACCTTACAGTAAACCTCTTATGTCATCACTTTAAAAGCTTCACACTGTCTGTAGGTCTTCACTATCAAATTACAAGGTCATGTTGAAGAGAATATTGTTGATAGAGCTAGGACAAGCTAGGACAAGCTTGAGTGTGACATTCAGATCATCATTCAGATCAGTGACCATCATTCAGATCAGTGAACCATCCAACAGCCCCACACCCAACCATATGTTATGTCCATGGGGTTTTAATGGCATATATTGCTCCACAGGTGCTGGTGGATATCCCTATGGAGGAGGATATGGAAGTAAGCCAATTTCTCTGTCTGCATCCTTGTAATGGAGTCTCAAACTTAATTCACTATGGCCATGTGCGGCCTTGGGTTACTTTCTACTCAGACTAAATCCCCATCACTGTAATTGGTTTATTCAGGTATTTGTCCATTAATATAATCTCATGTCCGTATCCCTGGTGATATTGCATTACAGTCACTGTTGAGTAGAGAGTAAAAATAGGCTGTGCAAATTACGTTTATGTTCTCTGTATTTCCTCAGATCCATACGGAGCAGGAGCTGGACAACTTCCTGGAGCCAAGCCCCTGAAACATCCAGGTGTGTGTCAGAGTGTGCCATAAGAAGTGTTTATTAAAGATGTAGCTACAGTACGGTGAGCTCCAAAAGTATTGGGACAGTGACACATTTGTTGTTGTTTTGGCTCTGTACTCCAGCACATTGGATAAGAATAAAATATGTTTCTCAAAATTAATTAATTTGGATGCTACCATGATTACGGATAGTCCTGAATGAATCATAAATAATGAGAAGTGAGAAAGTTAGATGCACAAATATCATACTCCCAATACATGCTAACCTCTCACCACTACAATAACAGTGGAGGTTAGCATTTTGGGGGGGAGGGCGGGGTAGTATGATATTTATGCTTTCCCACTCATCATTATTCATGGTTTATTCAGGATTATCCATAATTATGGTTGCATCCACATTAATGTAGAAGTGTTTAGAAACATATTGTGTTCTTATTTACAATAAAAGTGACTCCAAAATGACACAATACAGTATTTACCATTTATTTATATTGGACACAAAATAATCTGAAACACTACCAAAACAAACAGCTAATTCATCCAACAAGTTTGTAGAGTCTCAAGTGTGATGTGATCATGCTAGGAATATGGAACCAAATACTAAATGTTTGACTACTTTAATACACATATAAGTGAATTTGTCCCAATACTTTTGGTCTCCTAAAATGGGAGGACTATGTACAAAAAGTGCTGCAATTTCGGAACATTTACCCGATATGGATGAAAATACCCTCAAATTAAAGCTTTTAGTTTGCACTTTAACCTCATGGTCATTGTATCATTTCAAATCCAAAGTTCTGGACTACAGAGCCAAAACAAACAAACAAATGTCATTGCCCCAATACTTTTGGAGCTCACTGTATATGATCTCACTCACTGTGTTTTGTATCTCTCCTGTAGTTGTGGGAGGAGCAGGCGGTGTGGCTGGAGGAGCAGGCGGTGTGGCTGGAGGAGCAGGTATTCCTCTTACTGGAGCAGGTGGTGGTGCAGGTATGGAATCACTTTCGTACCGGCTTTCTGTGTAACTGAACAATTAATATCCACAATGTCCCCAAAATGGTGCCGTACAAAGAGACATGTTGAGTTCAACCCCATCCCATAACTTCAATGGCTTATTGTAACTCCGTACTCTCTACCTCAGGTCAACTCTGTATAACATTGTGTTACATACATCTTGCTGAGACAATTTCTGGTGTTCCCTAGGCAATGAAGTCATCATGTCAGGAATAAAGCTGCTTTTCTTTCCATCATGATTCAGGGGGATACCCGTATGGTTATGGTCAAGGTGGTTATGGACAGGGACAGGGTATGTATGAGAGAGGGGAAGCAGGCCAGCTGGCCTCTCAGAGTGACCGTTGTCCAGGAAATGTAATTGACTTGCACTTCCTATGACCAATGAGGCGATTGGAGAGGTGACTGTGACAGACACCAGAGCCAGGAATGAGATGCCAATGGGACTGTGTCTGAAACCCCAATGCCAACTGAGCTAGAAACACCCTCTCCAAACCAAACCGTTGAAACTCTCATGCCACCTCAAAAAACGACCTCTGGGACGTTCTGTGGTTGTAGCTTTGTAACAACACAAAGCTTGACCATAGCCAGGGAAATGTCTTGTCCTTGTTTTTAACTGCCAAGTCTAGCTAGATAGGTTCAACTGTCATCGACAGTAGCTGATCATATAAAGCTACAGATAATAACTATCTAGTGTGTGAAATGTCAGTCATGTTCTTAGTGGAGGACTAGTGTCACCCACTAGAGGCCTGGTACGAGGCTATATGAGAACTAACCCAGTCTCATGTTTCAGGTGCGAGGTATCCCACTGGTGAAGGTCTGGGAGCAGGGGCAGGAGCAGGTCAAAAAGCACCCAAACCCCCAGGTAAAAACCCTGACACTTAAAGCCCAGCTTTGTACTAATACATATTTTACTCTTACTTTTATGTACATATACTACCACATCTGAGCAACATATCATAGTGATGTTATCTTTATTTTGGAGTAGAGTTCTCGTAAAAGTAGTGAGAAATCTTGATTTTTAAGTCATATCAAAGCCAGAGAGAGCTGTAGGGCAAGACAGAAGAATGAGGCAACAAACACTACCAGTGGAGACTGATTACCGTCACAGGCAGAGTGAAGGTTTAGAGATACTATAGCAGCATGGACCTCTGAAGAGTTGGCCTACTCTGCCTATAACGGTACAGCGTGTGCTCTGCAATTGGAAGTAGGACTCCGTCATTGTATACAAGATGTTCCTGCTTACAGCGTAGGCAATTTCAACAGCAAACATGGGTTCAAATAGTATTTGAAATTGTTCAACTATATCAACTCTTCAGTAATGCTCCACTCTCTCCTGTTCAATAGGTTATGGTAACCTAGGTGCGGGTGGTGCTGGTTATAGTCCAGGTGAGACTGACTGTCCTGCTGTAATTTCTGTAGTTTACTGAAGTTAACTGCGAGGTTTCATCCTCATGTTCATAAACTGGTAAAAATGCACACACATTCAGTGCATTCAGAAAGTATTCAGACCCCTTAACTTTTCCAGAAAATGTTACGTAATAGACTTATTCTAAAATGTATTAAATTGTGGTTTTTCCTCATCAATCTACACACAATACCCCATAATGACAAAGACAAAACAGGTTATTGTAATTTTTGCAAATGTAATACAAATAACAAACTGATATTACATTTACATAAGTATTCAGACCCTCTACTTCGTTGAAGCACCTTTGGCAGCGATTACAGTCTCCTTGGGTATGACACTACAAGCTTGGCACACCTATATTTGTGGAGCTTCTCCCATTCTTCTCTGCAGATCCTCTCAAGCTCTGTCAGGTTGGATGGGGAGCATCAATGCACAGCTGTTTTCAGGTCTCTCCAGAGATGTTCGATCTGGTTCAAATCTGGGCTCTGGCTGGGCCACCCAAAGCCACTCCTGCGTTGTATTGGCTGTGTGCTTAGAGTCTTTGTCCTGTTGGAAGGTAAAACCTTTGCCCCAGTCGGATGTCCTAAGCGCTCTGGAGTAGGTTTTTATCAAGGATCTGTACTTTTCTCTGTTCATCTTTCCCTCGATCCTGACTAGTCTCCCAGTCCCTGCCACTGAAAAACATCCCCACAGCATTTTTCTGCCACCACCATACTTCACCGTAGAGATGGTGACCAAGGCCCTTCTCCCCCAATTTCTCAGTTCCGCCGGACAGCCAGCTCTAGGAAAAGTCTTGGTGTTTTGAAACTTCTTCCATTTAAGAATGATGGAGGCCACTGTGTTTTTGAGGACCTTCAGTGCTGCAGACATTTTTTGGTATTCTTCCCCAGACCTGTGCCTCGACACAATCCTGTCTCCGAGCTCTACGGACAATTCCTTCAACCTCAAGGCTTGGTTTTTGCTCTGACATGCACTGTCAACTGTGGGATATAGACAGATGTGTACCTTTCCAAATCATGTTCAATCAATTGAATTTACCACAGGTGGGACTCCAATCAAGTTGTAGAAACATCTCAAGGATTATCAATGGAAACAGGATGCACCTGAGCTCAATTTCGAGTCTCATAGCAAAGGATCTGAATACTTATGTAAATAAGGTAGTTCTAAAAACCTGTTTTCACTTTGTCATTATGGGGTATTGTGTGTAGATTGATGAATTTTGAAATGTAATCCATTTTAGAATATGGCTGTAACGTAACAAAATGTGGGGGACAAATCAAGGAGTCTGAATACTTTCCGAATGCACTGTAGGTAGTAGGACAGTGTCACCCCACTAAGACCCACTGTCAAAACACTGTGAAGGAAAGTCTTCTATGACAAGTCAGGCATTGCAAGACAAGCATGGCACAATTCATGTCTTCATATGGGAAGGGAAAGGGGGGATACTTAGTCAGTTGTACAACTGAATGGATTCAACTGAAATATGCCTTCTGCATCTAACCCAATCCCTCTGAATCAGAGAGGTGCGGTGGGCTGCCTTAATCGACATCCTCGTCATAGGTTTATGTTAACACATTGGCAGGGTTTTGACCTATGTTCAGGATTATACTTGGAAGTGTATTACCAAGGCTGTGGAGCTTTCAGCATCCCCTCCTCTCCCTTGATGTTTGGTTGGAGTGTTATCACGCTGGTCTAGCAGTGGAGAGATTCTGCTCTCTGCCCCAGACCCCATGGATACAGACTAGCCAATGCCTGCAGGCTATTATCCACCTCCCATTGGTCAAATATTCACTGACACAGAGAGCAGAGCATCCCACGGTACAACATACTGCCTGTTTCTCGTGCTATCAGATATGGTACAACTTTGCTAATACTGTATGCAAATGTTGTTTCCCAAAGAGAATTCAGCACCATTAGCCTTTTGATAAATACTGTAGCTAGAATATTTGCAAAAACACACTGGCCTGGTAAATTTGCATACATAATGCATATGACCTCTCAGTTCATACTGCATGTTGACATTTGACTGGTTGTGTTCTGGGCTGATTGTTCAGAAAAAAGTAATGCATAAGTTGAGTCTGTGGCCAAAGCTACAGTAGGGTATGTAACCCTAGCTAAATGTAGACTACAGTGCCTTGCGAAAGTATTCGGCCCCCTTGAACTTTGAGACCTTTTGCCACATTTCAGGCTTCAAACATAAAGATATAAAACTGTATTTTTTTGTGAAGAATCAACAACAAGTGGGACACAATCATGAAGTGGAACGACATTTATTGGATATTTCAAACTTTTTTAACAAATCAAAAACTGAAAAATTGGGCGTGCAAAATTATTCAGCCCCCTTAAGTTAATACTTTGTAGCGCCACCTTTTGCTGCGATTACAGCTGTAAGTCGCTTGGGGTATGTCTCTATCAGTTTTGCACATCGAGAGACTGAAATGTTTTCCCATTCCTCCTTGCAAAACAGCTTGAGCTCAGTGAGGTTGGATGGAGAGCATTTGTGAACAGCAGTTTTCAGTTCTTTCCACAGATTCTCGATTGGATTCAGGTCTGGACTTTGACTTGGCCATTCTAACACCTGGATATGTTTATTTTTTAACCATTCCATTGTAGATTTTGCTTTATGTTTTGGATCATTGTCTTGTTGGAAGACAAATCTCCGTCCCAGTCTCAGGTCTTTTGCAGACTCCATCAGGTTTTCTTCCAGAATGGTCCTGTATTTGGCTCCATCCATCTTCCCATCAATTTTAACCATCTTCCCTGTCCCTGCTGAAGAAAAGCAGGCCCAAACCATGATGCTGCCACCACCATGTTTGACAGTGGGGATGGTGTGTTCAGCTGTGTTGCTTTTACGCCAAACATAACGTTTTGCATTGTTGCCAAAAAGTTCAATTTTGGTTTCATCTGACCAGAGCACCTTCTTCCACATGTTTGGTGTGTCTCCCAGGTGTCTTGTGGCAAACTTTAAATGACACTTTTTATGGATATCTTTAAGAAATGGCTTTCTTCTTGCCACTCTTCCATAAAGGCCAGATTTGTGCAATATACGACTGATTGTTGTCCTATGGACAGAGTCTCCCACCTCAGCTGTAGATCTCTGCAGTTCATCCAGAGTGATCATGGGCCTCTTGGTTGCATCTCTGATCAGTCTTCTCCTTGTATGAGCTGAAAGTTTAGAGGGACGGCCAGGTCTTGGTAGATTTGCAGTGGTCTGATACTCCTTCCATTTCAATATTATCGCTTGCACAGTGCACCTTGGGATGTTTAAAGCTTGGGAAATCTTTTTGCATCCAAATCCGGCTTTAAACTTCTTCACAACAGTATCTCGGACCTGCCTGGTGTGTTCCTTGTTCTTCATGATGCTCTCTGCGCTTTTAACGGACCTCTGAGACTATCACAGTGCAGGTGCATTTATACGGAGACTTGATTACACACAGGTGGATTGTATTTATCATCATTAGTCATTTAGGTCAACATTGGATCATTCAGAGATCCTCACTGAACTTCTGGAGAGAGTTTGCTGCACTGAAAGTAAAGGGGCTGAATAATTTTGCACGCCCAATTTTTCAGTTTTTGATTTGTTAAAAAAGTTTGAAATATCCAATAAATGTCGTTCCACTTCATGATTGTGTCCCACTTGTTGTTGATTCTTCACAAAAAAAGTTTTATATCTTTATGTTTGAAGCCTGAAATGTGGCAAAAGGTCGCAAAGTTCAAGGGGGCCGAATACTTTCGCAAGGCACTGTAAATGTATACAATGAATACGTATAGTGTTGTTGTGTTTGTAGTTGTTGTTTTGTACATTTTTGCTGTGTTACCCTTGCAGGTGCTGGTGTGTTCCCAGGTTACGAAGGTGGCTACCCACAACAACGGGGTTACACACAGCAAGGTGGCGGCTACCCACTGCAACCCTACCAAGGTAACGTGTAGAACCTCGATCTGTGAAAATCAGATGCAGTGTGTGTACAGTATGCTTTTATAGAAAATGGGATGTTGTGACCCAGGAACTATGAAGATAAAAGTAGAACAAAAAGAGCTTAGAGTAGAACCAAGTTGATAGTTGTTAATATCTGTTCATCTTTACTGTCCAGGGAGGACAGAGGAAGCAAGGGCATTCACTTCAGTAGTTTGAGTTCCCCTTTGTAAGCATGTGCCAATCATTCACTTACAGTAAATGTAGAAAAGTGTCGATTGGCCATAAGTTTAGACTTTTGGCAAACTTGACATCATTTTGCAAACTGAATTAAATACTGAGAAATAGTCACCAACAGTTATATCAAGGTCAAATAAGCTAGCCACTCAACATAACCATCAAGATAATAGATGTAAATTAACCTGATCCCTTATCCGGACCACACACTGTTTGCCCCCTGGTGACAGGGGTTTGAGCCTTGTCTCGGCTACCCTCTGTCTATACCCCTACTATCTGTCTCCCTCTCTACATTTCCTGCTGTACTGACAAAAGATCAACACAAAACAAAAATCGAAACAACAAAAATTCAACCTTACTCCACGCGCTGGTGGCTCTTTAACTGCCCATGTTCACCCCATTTCTGCCTGGATCAGGAGGTGGACTAAAGCTGAATTGTCAACAGACAGGTAACCCAGAATGACAGACAGACAAGCAGCCTCCGGCCTGTTGCTTTGGTATTAGAGCTAACATCTGGGAGAGAAAGAGAGAGGGGAACAGATCTAGAAACAATTGAAAGGAACAGCCAACTTCCCCATACCTGGTTTAGTTTCCCCTCATTAAATGAATTGATGGGGAACATTGAGTGCTCTAAGCACTCAATGAAAATAAAATAATTGAGGTGATGCTGGGAATGTAAGTCTCTCTCTCTCTCTCTCTCTCTCACTCGCTCTCTCGGCGTAGTCACTAGATGCTAGTTACTCTCACTTATACTGTAGCTTCTGTGAATCCGATAGCTACTCTGACCATGCTTTGACCATGAAAATCAGGTTTTAATGTTTTACAAGCATAGTGCAAAATATTACACACATACAGTGGGGCAAAAAAGAATTTAGTCAGCCACCAATTGTGCAAGTTCTCCCACTTAAAAAGATGAGAGAGGCCTGTAATTTTCATCATAGGTACACTTCAACTATGACAGACAAAATGAGAAAAAAAATCCAGAAAAATCACATTGTAGGACTTTTAATTAATTTATTTGCAAATTATGGTGGAAAATAAGTATTTGGTCAATAACAAAAGTTTATCTCAATGCTTTGTTATATACCCTTTGTTGGCAATGACAGAGGTCAAACGTTTTCTGTAAGTCTTCACAAGGTTTTCACACACTGTTGCTGGTATTTTGGCCCATTCCTCCATGCAGATCTCCTCTAGAGCAGTGATGTTTTGGGGCTGTTGCTGGGCAACACAGACTTTCAACTCCCTCCAAAGATTTTCTATGGGGTTGAGATCTGGAGACTGGCTAGGCCACTCCAGGACCTTAAAATGCTTCTTACGAAGCCACTCCTTCGTTGCCCGGGCGGTGTGTTTGGGATCATTGTCATGCTGAAAGACCCAGCCACGTTTCATCTTCAATACCCTTGCTGATGGAAGGAGGTTTTCACTCAAAATCTCACAATACATGGCCCCATTCATTATTTCCTTTACACGGATCAGTCGTCCTGGTCCTTTTGCAGAAAAACAGTCCCAAAGCATGATGTTTCCACCCTCATGCTTCACAGTAGGTATGGTGTTCTTTGGATGCAACTCAGCATTCTTTGTCCTCCAAACACGACAAGTTGAGTTTTTACCAAAAAGTTATATTTTGGTTTCATCTGACCATATGACATTCTCCCAATCTTCTTCTGGATCATCCAAATGCTCTCTAGCAAACTTCAGACGGGCCTGGACATGTACTGGCTTAAGCAGGGGGACACTTCTGGCACTGCAGGATTTGAGTCCCTGGCGGCAGAGTGTGTTACTGATGGTAGGCTTTGTTACTTTGGTCCCAGCTCTCTGCAGGTCATTCACTAGGTCCCCCGTGTGGTTCTGGGATTTTTGCTCACCGTTCTTGTGATCATTTTGACCCCACGGGGTGAGATCTTGGGTGGAGCCCCAGATCGAGGGAGATTATCAGTGGACGTGTATGTCTTCCATTTCCTAATAATTGCTCCCACAGTTGATTTCTTCAAACCAAACTGCTTACCTATTGCAGATTCAGTCTTCCCAGCCTGGTGCAGGTCTACAATTTTGTTTCTGGTGTCCTTTGACAGCTCTTTGGTCTTGGCCATAGTGGAGTTTGGAGTGTGACTGTTTGAGGTTGTGGACAGGTGTCTTTTATACTGATAACAAGTTCAAACAGGTGCCATTAATACAGGTAACGAGTGGAGGACAGAGGAGCCTCTTAAAGAATAAGTTACAGGTCTGTGAGAGCCAGAAATCTTGCTTGTTTGTAGGTGACCAAATACTTATTTTCCACCATAATTTGCAAATAAATTCATGAAAAATGTGATTTTTTAGATTTTTTTTTCTCATTGTTTGTCATAGTTGAAGTGTACCTATGATGAAACTTACAGGCCTCTCATCTTTTTCAGTGGAAAACTTGCACAATTGGTGTCTGACTAAATACTGTACACAGAAAACATCAAACACTCCTGGTAACCTCCTCAATTTATAGGTTAAAATGGAAAGGTCCCAATTCCTATTATTACTGATGATATAGAGTTAATTTGAATTGTCATTGACTTTTGTCTGGCAACATGATGATGTCTAGCATTATATCTGAAATGAACCAAATCTCTATTAGAGGCTTTTTTCTTTTACAATTTCTTACACTTGACATGATTAAACGTCATAATTTAATTCAGGATGTCTCAATGGTGTGACCACCCTTGGGAATAATTAAACGTTTTTTGGATGACTTAATTAGCTCTGCTGCATATTCCTGTCTAGTCTGAAATGCAGACTGTTCACTGACAAAACAGATACAGATGGCAAATGTTATTTCTGGCATCAGTGAACGCTTTACCCTTGCAGTGTGCTTGTTTACTATTTGCTATATGTTTACTAGATATCTATTACTTGTTTACTATTGATTTACACAGACAGTAATGAGACCAAAACATGGTCTTTTGCTACTGCAGTATTAGTAAAAGTATGTGGTTGATACTCTATCAGATAATGTTAAACCGTAATTGTACTTTCTTCAAAAGTCTTTAAGTTTTGTATTATGTAATTGCCAAAGCACCTCATTAAATGAGGAAAATCCCCTTGTGATTATGCGATGTCTGCAGTTTTCTGATCAGATCGATAGTGTGCTTATGACTAAACTTGTTTTGAGAGAGTCCTGAGAATAGACCCATACTGATCATCCTAGTTCATGACGCACCAAAACACAGCCACTTTCCATTGGTTGTGTTCTATCTATCTGAACAAGTGTGTTTTGGTTGCTTTGTGTGTTCCAATGCACAATGAAGAAATGGTCTTCAGCTCTCTCACTCTCTATCCAAAAACTCTCTGATCAAAGTTTTTCAAGATTCTTCTATATTATGCTATTTTAAACATGAAACACCCTTAGCAAAAATCATCTCATCCCTTCCAAACTCCAAATACTTTTTCTTAAACGTTTGTCTGTCTACTAGGAGCATATGGAGCAGGCCAGACGGCACCACTGACTCCTCAACAAGGTACTGGTGTCTTCCTTTTCCCCCCTGTTGTAAGGTATCTGTCGTCCTACTCAGTCAAACCTTACACCACACAGTCAATGCATGGGAGAGAAATTTGCTTGAAATAATCCGATTTTCTGTTACACCTAGTACATTTCCTATTTTATTAGAATCAGTCTGTTCTTAGCGGAGGATGACATTCTAATCTCATCCAAATAATCTTACGCGATGAGAGGATGGGGTTTGATAGAACAGTGAGTACTTGTCGTCAGTGTAGATGGTGTACCAACCGGTGTCTATTAAAGTCCGATAATCTGAATTTTCCTGAGCACAGGGAAGATTACTGACAGTGGGATTATGTTTCATAAAGCAAGGCAGGTTTTTCAGAGCTAGTTTAATAAGACCTATGACATGTCAGGATTTAGAGAATGTGTTGTCCTACTCCAGTGGTGCTGTGCTGATATCGTGTGGAAACCTCTGGGATATTAACCCAATGTAAATTCACAAGTCACTGTCCGTCTGTATTTGTAGTGCAGAGCCAGGGGAGGTTGGTGGGAGAAGCTATAGGAAGATGGGCTCATTGTAATGGCTGGAATGGAGTCCATAAGTTTGTGTTTGATACCGTTGCATTTATACCATTCTAGTCTTTACAATGAGCCCATTCTCCTATAGCTCCTCCCACCAGCCTCCTCTGTCAGTGCATATGTTTGCTAAGAGCACACCACTTTATATTAGCACTGCCAAGAGAGAAACTGCTCAGCATCCAGTGCTTTTTCGGAAAATATTCAGACCCCTTAACTTTTTCCACATTTTGTTACGTTTCAGCCTTATTCTAAAATTGATTAAATTGTTTTTTTTCCCTCATCAATCTACACACAATACCCCATAATGACAAACAGTTTTTTATTTTTGGGGGCTAATTTATATAAAAAAACTGAAATATTACATTTTACATAAGTATTCAGACCCTTTACTCAGTACTTTGTTGAAGCCCTTTTGGCAGCAATTACAGAATCGAATCTTGGATATGCCGATACAAGCTTGGCACACCTGTATTTGGGGAGTACAGCCCATTCTTCTCTGCAGATCCTCTCAAGCTCTGTCAGGTTGGATGGGGAGCGTTGCTGCACAGTTATTTTCAGGTCTCTGAAGAGATGTTTGATCGGGTTCAAGTCCAAGCTCTGGCTGGGCCACTCAAGAACATTCAGAGATTTGTCCCAAAGCCACTCCTGCGCTGTCTTGGCTGTGTGCTTAGGGTTGTTGTCCTGTTGGAAGGTGAGCCGTTGCCCCAGTCTCATGTCCTGAGCACTCTGGAGCTGGTTTTTATCAAGGATCTTTCTGTACTTTGCTCTGTTCATCTTACCCTCGATCCTGACTAGTCTCCCAGTCCCTACCACTGAAAAACATCCCCACAGTATGATGCTGCCACCACCATGTTTCACCATAGGAATGGTGTCAGGTTTCCTCCAGATGTGACGCTTGGCATTCAGGCCAAAGTGTTCAATCTTGGTTTCATCAGACCAGAGAATCTTGTTTCTCATGGTCAGAGTCCTTTAGGTGCCTTTTTGGCAAACTCCAAGCGGACTGTCATGTGCCTTTTACTGAGGAGTGGCATCCGTTTGGTCACTCTACCATAAAGGCCTGATTGGTGGAGTGCTGCAGAGATGGTTGTCCTTCTGGAAGGTTCTCATATATCCACAGAGGAACTCTAAAGCTCTGTCAGAGTAACCATCGGGTTCTTGGTGACCCCTAACCACCTCCCCCGATTGATCAGCTCTAGGAAGAGTCTTGGTGGTTCCAAACTTCTTCCATTTAAGAATGATGAAGGGCACTGTGTTCTTGGGGACCATCAATGCTGCAGAAACCCTTCCCCAGATCTGTGCCTCGACACAATCCTTTTTCGGAGCTCTACAGACTATTCCTTCGACCTCCACTTAGTTTTTGCTCTGACATGCACTGTCAACTGTGGGACCTTAAACAGACAGTTCTGTCCCTTTCCAAATCATGTCCAATCAATTGAATTTACAACAGGTGAACTCCAATCAAGTTGTAGAAACATCTCAAGGATGATCAATGGAAACAGGATGCACCTGAGCTCAATTTTGAGTCTCATAGCAAGTCAAATCAAATCAAATTTATTTATATAGCCCTTCGTACATCAGCTGATATCTCAAAGTGCTGTACAGAAACCCAGCCTAAAACTCCAAACAGCAAGCAATGCAGGTGTAGAAGCACGGTGGCTAGGAAAAACTCCCTAGAAAGGCCAAAACCTAGGAAGAAACCTAGAGAGGAACCAGGCTATGTGGGGTGGCCAGTCCTCTTCTGGCTGTGCCGGGTGGAGATTATAACAAAAGATGGCCAAGATGTTCAAATGTTCATAAATGACCAGCATGGTCAAATAATAATAATCACAGGCAGAACAGTTGAAACTGGAGCAGCAGCACAGCCAGGTGGACTGGGGACAGCAAGGAGTCATCATGTCAGGTAGTCCTGAGGCATGGTCCTAGGAATCAGGTCCTCCGAGAGAGAGAAAGAAAGAGAATTAGAGAGAGCATACTTAAATTCACACAGGACACCGGATAGGACAGGAGAAGTACTCCAGATATAACAAAGCTAGCCCCCCAACACATAAACTACTGCAGTATAAATACTGGAGGCTGAGACAGGAGGGGTCAGGAGACACTGTGGCCCCATCCGAGGACACCCCCGGACAGGGCCAAACAGGAAGGATATAACCCCACCCACTTTGCCAAAGCACAGCCCCCACACCACTAGAGGGATATCTTCAACCACCAACTTACCATCCGGAGACAAGGCCGAGTACAGCCAACAAAGTTCTCCACCACGGCACAACCCAAGGGGGGGCACCAACCCAGACAGGAAGATCACATTAGTGACTCAACCCACTCAAGTGACGCACCCCTCCTAGGGACGGTATGAAAGAGCCCTAGTAAGCCAGTGACTAAGCCCCTGTAATAGGGTTTGAGGCAGAGAATCCCAGTGGAAAGAGGGGAAGGCAGAGACAGCAAGGGCGGTTCGTTGCTCCAGAGCCTTTCCGTTCACCTTCACACTCCTGGGCCAGACTACACTCAATCATATGACCCACTGAAGAAATGAGTCTTCAGTAAAGACTTAAAGGTTGAGACCGAGTTTGCGTCTCTCACATGGGTAGGCAGACCATTCCATAAAAATGGAGCTCTATAGGAGAAAGCCCTGCCTCCAGCTGTTTGCTTAGAAATTCTAGGGACAATTAGGAGGCCTGCGTCTTGTGACCGTAGCGTACGTGTAGGTATGTACGGCAGGACCAAATCAGAGAGATAGGTAGGAGCAAGCCCATGTAATGCTTTGTGGGTTAGCAGTAAAACCTTGAAGTCAGCCCTAGTCTTAACAGGAAGCCAGTGTAGGGAGGCTAGAACTGGAGTAATATGATCAATGTTTTTTGGTTCTAGTCAGGATTCTAGCAGCCGTATTTAGCACTAACTGAAGTTTATTTAGTGCTTTATCCGGGTAGCCGGAAAGTAGAGCATTGCAGTAGTCTAACCTAGAAGTGACAAATCAAATCATCAAATCAAATTTTATTTGTCACATACACATGGTTAGCAGATGTTAATGCGAGTGTAGCGAAATGCTTGTGCTTCTAGTTCCGACAATGCAGTAATAACCAACAAGTAATCTAACTAACAATTCCAAAACTACTGTCTTATACACAGTGTAAGGGGATAAAGAATATGTACATAAGGATATATGAATGAGTGATGGTACAGAGCAGCATAGGCAGGATACAGTAGATGGTATCGAGTACAGTATATACATGAGGTGAGTATGTAAACAAAGTGGCATAGTTAAAGTGGCTAGTGATACCTGTATTACATAAGGATGCAGTCGATGATATAGTACAGTATATACGTATGCATATGAGATGAATAATGTAGCGTAAGTAACATTATATAAGGTAGCATTGTTTAAAGTGGCTAGTGATATATTTACATAATTTCCCATCAATTCCCATTATTAAAGTGGCTGGAGTTGAGTCAGTGTCAGTGTCAGTGTGTTGGCAGCAGCCACTCAATGTTAGTGGTGGCTGTTTAACAGTCTGATGGCCTTGAGATAGAAGCTGTTTTTCAGTCTCTCGGTCCCAGCTTTGATGCACCTGTACTGACCTCGCCTTCTGGATGATAGCGGGGTGAACCGACAGTGGCTCGGGTGGTTGATGTCCTTGATGATCTTTATGGCCTTCCTGTAACATCGGGTGGTGTAGGTGTCCTGGAGGGCAGGTAGTTTGCCCCCGGTGATGCGTTGTGCAGACCTCACTACCCTCTGGAGAGCCTTACGGTTGTGGGCGGAGCAGTTGCCGTACCAGGCGGTGATACAGCCCGCCAGGATGCTCTCGATTGTGCATCTGTAGAAGTTTGTGAGTGCTTTTGGTGACAAACCTAATTTCTTCAGCCTCCTGAGGTTGAAGAGGCGCTGCTGCGCCTTCTTCACGATGCTGTCTGTGTGAGTGGACCAATTCAGTTTGTCTGTGATGTGTATGCCGAGGAACTTAAAACTTGCTACCCTCTCCACTACTGTTCCATCGATGTGGATAGGGGGGTGTTCCCTCTGCTGTTTCCTGAAGTCCACAATCATCTCCTTAGTTTTGTTGACGTTGAGTGTGAGGTTATTTTCCTGACACCACACTCCGAGGGCCCTCACCTCCTCCCTGTAGGCCGTCTCGTCGTTGTTGGTAATCAAGCCTACCACTGTTGTGTCGTCAGCAAACTTGATGATTGAGTTGGAGGCGTGCGTGGCCACGCAGTCGTGGGTGAACAGGGAGTACAGGAGAGGGCTCAGAACGCACCCTTGTGGGGCCCCAGTGTTGAGGATCAGCGGGGTGGAGATGTTGTTGCCTACCCTCACCACCTGGGGGCGGCCCGTCAGGAAGTCCAGTACCCAGTTGCACAGGGCGGGGTCGAGACCCAGGGTCTCGAGCTTGATGACGAGCTTGGAGGGTACTATGGTGTTGAATGCCGAGCTGTAGTCGATGAACAGCATTCTCACATAGGTATTCCTCTTGTCCAGATGGGTTAGGGCAGTGTGCAGTGTGGTTGAGATTGCATCGTCTGTGGACCTATTTGGGCGGTAAGCAAATTGGAGTGGGTCTAGGGTGTCGGGTAAGGTGGAGGTGATACGGTCCTTGACTAGTCTCTCAAAGCACTTCATGATGACGGAAGTGAGTGCTACGGGGCGGTAGTCGTTTAGCTCAGTTACCTTAGCTTTCTTGGGAACAGGAACAATGGTGGCCCTCTTGAAGCATGTGGGAACAGCAGACTGGTATAGGGATTGATTGAATATGTCCGTAAACACACTGGCCAGCTGGTCTGCGCATGCTCTGAGGGTGCGGCTGGGGATGCCGTCTGGGTCTGCAGCCTTGCGAGGGTTAACACGTTTAAATGTCTTACTCACCTCGGCTGCAGTGAAGGAGAGTCCGCATGTTTTCGTTGCAGGCCGTCAGTGGCACTGTATTGTCCTCAAAGCGGGCAAAAAAGTTATTTAGTCTGCCTGGGAGCAGGACATCCTGGTCCGTGACTGGGCTGGATTTCATCTTGTAGTCCGTGATTGACTGTAGACCCTGCCACATGCCTCTTGTGTCTGAGCCGTTGAATTGAGATTCTACTTTGTCTCTGTACTGACGCTTAGCTTGTTTGATAGCCTTGCGCAGGGAATAGCTGCACTGTTTGTTTTCGGTCATGTTACCAGTCACCTTGCCCTGATTAAAAGCAGTGGTTCGCGCTTTCAGTTTCACGCGAATGCTGCCATCAATCCACGGTTTCTGGTTAGGGAATGTTTTAATCGTTGCTATGGGAACGACATCTTCAACGCACGTTCTAATGAACTCGCACACCGAATCAGCGTATTCGTCAATATTGTTATCTGACGCAATACGAAACATGTCCCAGTCCACGTGATGGAAGCAGTCTTGGAGTGTGGAGTCAGCTTGGTCGGACCAGCGTTGGACAGACCTCAGCGTGGGAGCCTCTTGTTTTAGTTTCTGTCTGTAGGCAGGGATCAACAAAATGGAGTCGTGGTCAGCTTTTCCAAAAGGAGGGCGGGGCAGGGCCTTATATGCGTCACGGAAGTTAGAGTAACAATGATCCAAGGTTTTTCCACCCCTGGTTGCGCAATCGATATGCTGATAAAATTTAGGGAGTCTTGTTTTCAGATTAGCCTTGTTAAAATCCCCAGCTACAATGAATGCAACCTCCGGATAAATGGATTCCAGTTTGCAAAGAGTCAAATAAAGTTCGTTCAGAGCCATCGATGTGTCTGCTTGGGGGGGGATATATACGGCTGTGATTGTAATCGAAGAGAATTCTCTTGGTAGATAATGCGGTCTACATTTGATTGTGAGGAATTCTAAATCAGGTGAACAGAAGGATTTGAGTTCCTGTATGTTTCTTTCATCACACCATGTCTCGTTAGCCATAAGGCATACGCCCCCGCCCCTCTTCTTACCAGAAAGATGTCTGTTTCTGTCGGCGCGATGCGTGGAGAAACCCGCTGGCTGCACCGCTTCCGATAGCGTCTCTCCAGTGAGCCATGTTTCCGTGAAGCAAAGAACGTTACAGTCTCTGATGTCCCTCTGGAATGCTACCCTTGCTCGGATTTCATCAACCTTGTTGTCAAGAGACTGGACATTGGTGAGAAGAATGCTAGGGAGTGGTGCACGATGTGCCCGTCTCCGGAGTCTGACCAGAAGACCGCCTCGTTCACAGTTTTAGTTGAGACGACTGTACAACCATTAAAATTAATTGTCAGATCCAACAGAAGATCTCTTTGATTCTTGGGACCTAGAAAGAGCATCTCTGTTTTGTCCGAGTTTAAAAGTAGAAAGTTTGCAGCCATCCACTTCCTTATGTCTGAAACACATGCTTCTAGCGAGGGCAATTTTGTGGCTTCACCATGTTTCATTGAAATGTACAGCTGTGTGTCATCCGCATAGCAGTGAAAGTTAACATTATGTTTTCGAATGACATCCCCAAGAGGTAAAATATATAGTGAAAACAATAGTTGTCCCAAAACGGAACCTTATGGAACAGAACCTGCGCAACAGCCTTTTCTAAAATTTTTGAGAGGAATGGAAGATTCGATATAGGCCGATAGTTTTTTAGATTTTCTGGGTCAAGGTTTGGCTTTTTCAAGAGAGGCTTTATTACTGCCACTTTTAGTGAGTTTGGTACACATCCGCTGGATAGAGAGCCGTTTATTATGTTCAACATAGGAGGGCCAAGCACAGGAAGCAGCTCTTTCGGTAGTTTAGTTGGAATAGAGTCCAGTATGCAGGTTGATGGTTTAGAGGCCATGATTATTTTCATCATTGTGTCAAGAGATATAGTACTAAAACACTTGAGCGTCTCTCTTGATCCTAGGTCCTGGCAGAGTTGTGCAGACTCAGGACAACTGAGCTTTGAAGGAATACGCAGATTTAAAGAGGAGTCCGTAATTTGCTTTCTAATAATCATGATCTTTTCCTCAAAGAAGTTCATGAATTTATCACTGCTAAAGTGAAAGCCATCCTCTCTTGGGGAATGCTGCTTTTTAGTTAGCTTTGCGACAGTATCAAAAAGGAATTTCGGATTGTTCTTATTTTCCTCAATTAAGTTGGAAAAATAGGATGATCGAGCAGCAGTAAGGGCTCTTCGATACTGCACGGTACTGTCTTTCCAAGCTAGTCGGAAGACTTCCAGTTTGGTGTAGCGCCTGACCTGCACCCTATTTCATTGTGGAGCTAGAGCCCTGTCTATGTTGGTAGACAAGATGAGAGCACCCCTCCAGCTAGGATGGAGTCCGTCACTCCTCAGCAGGTCAGGCTTGGTCCTGTTTGTGGGTGAGTCCCAGAAAGAGGGCCAATTATCTACAAATTCTATCTTTTGGGAGGGGCAGAAAACAGTTTTCAACCAGCGATTGAGTTGTGAGACTCTGCTGTAGAGCTCATCACTCCCCCTAACTGGGAGGGGGCCAAAGACAATTACTCGATGCCGACACATCTTTCTAGCTGATTTACACGCTGAAGCTATGTTGCGCATGGTGATCTCTGACTGTTTCATCCTAACATCGTTGGTGCCGACGTGGATAACAATATTTCTATACTCTCTACACTCGCCAGTTTTAGCTTTAGCCAGCACCATCTTCAGATTAGCCTTAACGTCGGTAGCCCTGCCCCCTGGTAAACAGTGTATGATCGCTGGATGATTCGTTTTAAGTCTAATACTGCGGGTAATGGAGTCGCCAATGACTAGAGTTTTCAATTTATCAGAGCTAATGGTGGGAAGCTTCGGCGCCTCAGACCCCGTAACGGGAGGAGTAGAGACCAGAGAAGGCTCGGCCTCAGACTCGCTGCTTAATGTGGAAAACCGGTTGGCTGAATGAGCGACACCGGTTGAGCATTCCTACAGCATTTCCCTCCAGAAACTGTGAGAAAGTTGTCCGGCTGCGTGGACCGTGCGAGGGGATTTATACTAACGTTACTATCTGTACTTACTGGTGGCACAGACGCTGTTTCATCCTTTCCTACACTGAAATTACCCTTGCCTAACGATTGCGTCTGAAGCTGGGCTTGTAGCACAGCTATCCTCGCCGTAAGGCAATCGTTCTCCTGTATATTATGAGTACAGCGACTGCAATTAGAAGGCATCATGTTAATGTTGCTACTTAGCTTCGGCTGTTGGAGGTCCTGACGAACCACGTCCAGGTAAAGCGTCCGGAGTGAAAAAGTTGAATAAAAATAAAAAGTTGAGGGAAAAAACAAAAATATAAACGGTAATTAAAAAGTAAAAACCGTAAAGTTGTCAGGTAGCAAAGTAAGGTTGGCAACAAAACGCACAGCAACACGTAAACAAGTCTGCAAGTTGTGACCGGAAATGGCGTCACAATGGAAGTATGTGCAAGTGGTTTGAATACTTATGTAAATAAGGTATTACTGTTTTTGTCTAATCAGAATCCACTTTTTCAGCTACAGTCCTACTCAAAAGTTTGGACACACTTACTCATTCCAGGGTTTTTCTTTATTTGTACTCTTTTCTACATCAAAACTATGAAATAACATATATGGAATCATCTAGTGACCAAAAGAGTGTTGAATAAATCCAAATGTATTTTACATTTGAAATTCTTCACAGTAGCCACCCTTTGCATCGATGACAGCTTTGCACACTCTTGGCATTCTCTCAACCAGCTTCATGTGGTAGTCACTCGGAATGCATTTCAATAAACAGGTGTGCCTTGTTAAAAGTTACTTCGCGAAATTTCTTTCCTCCTTAATGTGTTTGAGCCAATCAGTTGTTTTGTGACAAGGTAGGGGTGGTATACAGAAGATAGCCCTATTTGGTAAAAGACCAAGTCCATATTATGGCAAGAACAGCTGAAATCAGCAAAGAGAAATTACAGTCCATCATTACTTTAAGACATGGTCAGTCAATCCGGAACATTTCAATAACATTTTCTTTAAGTGCAGTCGCAAAAATCATCAAGCGCTATGATGAAACTGGCTCTCAAGAGGACCGCCACAGGAAAGGAAGACCCAGAGTTTCCTCTGCTGCAGAAGACAAGTTCATTAGAGTTAACTGCCCCTCAAATTGCAGCCCAAATAAATGGTTCACAGATTTCAAGTAACAGACACATCTCAACATCAACTGTTCAGAGGAGACTGTGTCAATCAGGCCTTCATGGTCGAATTTCTGCAAAGAAACCACTATTAAAGGATACCAATAATAAGAAGAGACTTGCTTGGGCCAAAAAACACAATCAATGGACATTAGACTGGTGGAAATCTGTCCTTTGGTCTGATGAGTCCAAATTTGAGAATTTTGGTTTCAACCGCTGTGTCTTTGTGAGACGCAGAGTAGGTGAATGGATGATCTCTGCATGTGTGGTTTCCACCGTGAAACATGGAGGAGGAGGTGTGATGGTGTGGGGTTGCTTTGCTGGTGACACTGTCTGTGATTTATTTAGAATTCAAGGCACACTTAACTAGCAGGGCTACCACAGCATTCTGCAGTGATACCCCATCCCAATTGGTTTGCGCATAGTGGGACTATCATTTGTTTTTCAACTGGACAATGACCCAAAACACACCTCCAGGCTGTGTAAGGGAATTTGACCAAGAAGCAGAATGATGGAGGGATGCATCAGATGACCTGGCCTCCATAATCACCCGACCTCAACCCAATTGAGATGTTTTTTTGATGAGTTGGACCGCAAATTGAAATAAAAGCAGCCAACAAGTGCTGAGCATATGTGGGAACTCCTTCAAGATTGTTGGAAAAGCATTTCAGGTAGGGATGCACAATATATCGGTGAAAATGTTGGAATTGGGCGATATTAGCTAAAAATGCCAACATCGGTATCGGCCGATGTCTACTTTAACACCGATGTGCAACACCAATGTCAAAGCTGATGTGCATACCTATATAACGTAGGTACGTGCCGTAATGACGCCACATAAAATGTTGCGCTACACATGCAACACAGCATTCATAACCTAGCCCACAATGGCTGCTGTGTTGATCGAGCAGTCAACAAGTCGAGCAGTCATTTGAAAGAGTAAGAAAATTTCAGCGAGACGACTCAAAAGGCGAAATCCTTTAAGGCCAAGATAATGGAATTCATTGCCCTTGACACTCAACCGTTCTCTGTCGTGGATGATGTTGGCTTTCGCCGACTGGTCGAGCACCGGTACACACTACCAAGTGCGCTATTTTTCTGATGTTGTTCTACCGGAGTTATACAGTAATAGTGTCACTGCTATTATCTTCAAGACACACCTACTATGGAATGCCGTTTGGGTCTTTGCATGTCAAAAAATATATAGTAGCACTGTCAAAGCTATACAAAAAAGTCTGCAAACAAGCAAATACCGGTCATGAACGATGTGTTTACAATACCGCGTTGATAATTAAGCATCATTTGTTCGACCGCAACTTCTGGAGTAGGTAGCTTTAGCTTGGTACCTAGCTAGCACCAATACAACCAGCCTGAAAACAATGACCAGTAGAAACTGCAGTCATTTTCATTATTCTTCGCAATGATTTAGGAATCCTTGTGAGTAAGTATTAGCTAGATTGCCACTTGTTGTTCGCCTATTGAAATTGAACTTCAGTTCATGAAAATGAATAGCTAGCCAGCTACTTAACCCTGTTGCCCAAAGCTAATGTTATAAGCAACCAGCTAGTGTCATCTGGCTATTGAGGCTCGACCGTACTTAGTTATGTGTTTTTGAAGCTAGCCACAATAAGGATTAGGCACAACAGTGGAATTTGCGGTTTGCCTTCAAAGGTATGTCATTGACAGTGTTGCAAATGAATACAAATAGTAGAATTATGCCATACTTTTATTTTGAAGGCTAACCACAGTCCACTATTGTGGCTAATCCTTATTGTGGCAAGCTTCACATAGATGGGTCCGACCACCATTAAGATTAAATTCTTATTTACATTGACGGCCTACCCCGGCCAAACCCGGATGACGTTGGGTCAATTGTGCGCCGCCCAATGGGACTCCCAATCACGGCCGGATGTGATACAGCCTGGATTCGAACCAGGGACTGTAGTGATGCCTCTTGCACTGAGATGCAGTGCCTTAGAGCGCTGGGTGTGTGTGTGTTAACTATTTAACTGTATTAGAATGCTTAAAAGGACGCTAAAATGTAAAATATTGGGTATCGGTATCGATTTCTTTGG
This sequence comes from Oncorhynchus mykiss, assembly GCF_057628025.1. Lineage (NCBI taxonomy): Eukaryota > Metazoa > Chordata > Actinopteri > Salmoniformes > Salmonidae > Oncorhynchus > Oncorhynchus mykiss. Next base: position 20,828,004 of record NC_143048.1, on the reverse strand, counting down.
CAAGGACAATATCGGATACCGGTATCGGCCAAAAATGTCATATAGGTGCATCACTAATTTCAGGTGAAGCTGGTTGAGAGATTGGCAAGAGTGTGCAAAGCTGTCATCAAGGCAAAGGGTGGCTACTAAAATATTTTGATTTGTTTAACACTTTTTTGGTTACTACAGGATTCCATATGTGTTATTTCCTAGTTTTGATGTCTTCACTATTATTGTATAATGTAGAAAATAGTCAAAAAAAATAGAAAAAACCCTTGAATGAGTAGGTATGTCCAAACCTTTGACTGGTACTTAGTAGATAGTCGTCAGCCTTTTGCTCACATAGGTGGGAGGTGTGTTTTTATATAACTATTTTAACCTTTCACGCATTTACAATGGCAAATCTACAAATGCCAAATGATGTGCTATTGCCAATAATCTGTGCTAATGCAGTATCATAAATTATTATGACTGGTTGTTATGACTTGTCATCATGCCCTCATGCCATCAAGTCATCAATGTAGGCCCCTTTATGGTGCATAGATCAAGTATTATTCTCATTATATTACACACATACTGATCACACCTCTGAGTACACCCTGCACCCCTACTGTAGGAGACCTGCAGTTCAAATCATTACATTTGTAATAGCTAAGAATTATTCATTAACACTATCGATTTAGGGCATCCTATGCAGTCGCAGCACAAGTGAATATCAATAGCTCCTCTATATTTAGCATATGCGGCTAGCCAACCAATTATTGTGGGAAGCTGCTATAGACCACTAAGTGCTAACAGTCAGTGTCTGGATAATATGTGTGAAATGCTTGATAATGTATGTGATATCAACAGAGAAGTATATATTCTGGGTGATTTAAATATTGACTGGCTATCATCAAGCTGCCCACTCAGGAAAAAACTTCAAACTGTAACCAGTGCCTACAACCTGGATCAAGTTGTCAGTCAACCTACCGGGGTAGTTACAAACAGCACAGGAATTAAATCATCAACATGTATTGATCACATCTTTGCTAATGCTACAAATATTTGCTTTAAAGCAGTATCCAAATCCATAGGATGTAGTGATAACAATATAATAGCCATATCTAGGAAAACCAAAGTTCCAAAGGCTGGGCCTAATATAGTGTATATGAGGTCATACAATAAGTTTTGTAGTGATTCATATGTTGATCATGTAAACAAAATTTGCTGGTCTGTGGTTTGTAATGAGGAACAACCAGACGCTGCACTTGACGCATAAACTACTTATACCAGTTACTGTAAAAACGGTTAAATCCCCTTGGATTGATGAGGAATTTAAAAATTGTATGGTTGAGAGGTATGAGGCAAAAGGTGGCAATTAAGTCTGGCAGCCCAACTGATTGGCAAACATACTGCAAATTAAGAAATCATGTGACTAAACTAAATAAAAATAAACTAAACTATGAAACAAAGATAAATTATATAAAAAATTATAGTAAAAAGCTCTGGAGCACCTTAAAATACATTTTCTGGAAAAAAGCCAACTCGGCTCATTCATTCATTGATCAGATGGCTCATTCATCACAAAGCCCACTGATAATACAAACTACTTGAATTACTTTTTCATTGGCAAGATAAGCAAACTTAGGGATGACATTCCAGCAACAAACGCTGATACTACACATCCAAGTATATCGGACCAAAATATGAAAGACAAGAATTGTACTTTTGAATTCCGTAAAGTCCGTGTGGAAGAGGTGAAAAAAATAGTGTCTATCAACAATGACAACCCACCGAGGTCTGACAATCTGGATGGAAAATTACTGAGGATAATAGCAGATGAAATTGCCACTCCTATTTGCCACATCTTCAATTTAAGCCTACTAGAGTGCGTGGGCCCTCAGGTCTGGAGGGAAGCTAAAGTTTTTCCGCTACCCAAGAATAGTAAAGCTCCCTTTATTGGCTCAAATAGCCGACCAATCAGCCTGTTACCAACCCTTAGTAAACTTCTGGAAAAAATTGTGTTTGACTAGATACAATGCTATTTCACTGTAAACAAATTGACAACAGAATTTCAGCATGCTTATAGGGAAGGACACTCAACAAGTGCAGAACTTACACAAATGACTGATGATTGGCTGAGAGAAATTGATGAGAAAATGATTGTGGGGGCTGTCTTGTTAGACTTCACTGCAGCTTTTGACATTATTGATCACAGTCTGCTGCTGGAAAAACGTATGTGTTATGGCTTTACACCCCCTGCTATAATGTGGATATAGAGTTACTTGTCTAACAGAATACAGAGGGTGTTCTTTAATGGAAGCCTCTCAAATATAATCCAGTTAGAATCAGGAATTCCCCAGGGTAGCTGTTTAGGCCCCATGCTTTTTCCAATTTTTACTAATAACATGCCACTGACTTTGAGTAAAGCCAGAGTGTCTATGTATGAGGATGACTCAACACTATACACGTCAGTTACTACAGCGACTGAAATGACTGCAACACTCAACAAAGAGCTGCAGTTAGTTTCAGAGTGGGTGGCAAGGAATAAGTTAGCCCTAAATATTTCTAAAACTAAAAGCATTGTATTTGGAACAAAACACTCACTAAACCCAAAACCTCAATTAAATATTGTAATAAATAATATAGAAATTGAGCAAGTTGAGATGACTAAACTGCTTGGAGTAACCCTAGTTTGTAAACTGTCATGGCCAAAACATATTGATGCAGTAGTAGTAACTAAGATGGGGAGAAGTCTGTCTATAATAAAGTGATGCTCTACCTTCTTAACAACACTATCAACAAGGCAGGTCCTACAGACCCTAGTTTTGTCGCACCTGGACTACTGTTCAGTCATTTGGTCAGGTGCCACAAAAAAGGACTTAGGAAAATTGCAATGGGCTCAGAACAGGGCAGCACGGCTGGCCCTTGGATTTACACAGAGAGCAAATATTAATAATATGCATGTCAATCTCTCCTGGCTGAAAGTTGAGGAGAAGTTGACTTCCTCACTACTTTTGTTCATGAGATGTATGACATGTTGAATGCACCGAGCTGTCTGTCTAAACTACTGGCACACAGCTCAGACACCCATGCTTACCCAACAAACAATGCCACAAGAGGTCTCTTCACAGTCCCCAAGTCCAGCACAGACTATGGGAGGCATACAGTTATACATAGAGCCATGACTACATGAAACTCTATTCCACATCAAGTAACTGATGCAAGCAGCAAAATCAGATTTAAAAAACAGATCAAAAAACACATTATGGACCAGCGGGGACTGTGAAGCAACACAAACATTGGCAAAGACACATGCACACACACACGATAATATATGCACTATACATACACATTGATTTAGTACTGTAGATATGTGGTAGTGGTGGAGTAGGGGCCTGAGGGCACATAGTGTGTTGTGAATGTATTGTAATGTTTTTAAAATTGTATAAACACCTTAATTTTGCTGGACCCCAGGAAGAGTAGCTGCTGCTTTGGCAGCAGCTAATGGGGATCCATAATAAATACAAATACAACCTGTTAGCATTTTTCTTGTTTGACAACCTGTTAGCATATGCTAACTCACTCACAAGGCTTCCTGGGGCTCTTGGCTGCTGTGGTCAAGCAACAGATTTCCAGAAAGTTTACTCATCTGTGCAGTGTGGTTAGAAAAACATATTAAAGCTGCTCAGGAAATGACTTGCCAACACTGTTTAAAAAAATTATAATTAGTGATCACAAAAACACCTGTGATTAACTAACTTTTTTTGCAGCCAAAGCAGCCAAGTATGGCCTACTCCAGGGCTTCCTTGGTGGGGCAGGAGGAGGAGGCTACAGACCAGGTAGGTATAAATCTGATACCGAACCAAGTACAAATGCAAACCCTCTTACAAATGCATGCATTTAAAATGTCCTCTCTTCCAATGTTGTTTCTCTACAGGAGGAGTTGCTGCTGGATGCCAAAGCAAATACTGTGGAAGGCAGAAGTAGAGGGTGTTCTTCAGAAGAAGTTGAACCTCAAGAAACAATGGTGCTACTGCATGATCTAGAATGTACATTTTATATGCACAAAATCCCCCATTAGAGTATGTAAAGATATGTTGTACTTTATTTGACTCAATATATTTTTTATACAAACCCACCGACCCAGACTTTTGCACACATTTGATGTGACTTAGTGTTTTTGATTGTGCCTTTATCATTGTTCGTGGTGTTCATCAGCTCTTACTGACATGCCTACAATGCTCCCCTTTTAGTAGTTACCAAGTGTTTGTGTGTGCATGCATGTGTGTGGGCGTTGATATGTGGCTGTGTGTCTCTCTATGTGCTTGTGAGCTTGCACATGCTGCCAGAGATGTTTGGGTATATAGGAGAATATGAAAGATTATCCAACTAGAGCCATTAAGCATGCTTTGAATGCAGAGAAGTGCTCCAAGTCAAAACCCGCACCATTCCTGTAACTGTACATCCCTCTCCATGTGCTTAGTGTCTGTGTGTACCAAAGTTGGAGCTCTTCGCATACTGACATGTCAAACCAAGGGTTGAGCTTCAAGGGGTGTGGTTAGTAAAGTGCTGATAAACTTTGGCCATGTATCTTCAGAACTGCCTCCTCTGGCTTTCTATCATCTCTGCTGCTATTTATATCCCTGGGTGAAATAGCAGTGGCATAGCATGTGTGTGTGTGGGCACAGGTTTCACAGTCCATCTGCCATCTTCAACTTTGACTATATTTTAAGGGCCATGGTGTAAGTAGCCTTCTTACCTTGATTTCTGACAAACTTGTGAAGTATGATGAGCAGGTGTTGCTCTGAATGTGGTAAAGCTGATGACAATCAATCCAAAGGTGTTCAAAAGATTTGTAGGTGATATCGTGAGTGATATTCATAGCATACATTGTGTTGGTTTGTACTCAATACCTTTGAAACAGTGTTTTTTGTTTTTTAAGTGATTTGTATGTTTTTAGTTTTACAAAAATGTAAAAGTAAAACTGAAATTCTTTCGATACTGCTCTGGCATGTATTGTAGATTATGTATGTATGAATTGAACATTTTGTTTTATTAATTACGTATAATTTTTCTAGTGTGCTAGATTAGGGGCCAGAATGTTATGCATATCTGAAATCATTCTAGTTTCACATTCAGTTATAGTTTCATTTATGCAAGTTGTCGCTCATTATTCAAGTTTCAAATGTTTCCGCTCATGAAAGTAGACTATCACCATATTTGTGTAATCTTGAATAAGGCAAAACATGTTTGTTAAAAAAAATATATATATTTGGGTAATGCATTTAATCACTGATGAGAATTGTTATACTGTATGTGTAAGGGCTTTTTTAATATGTGTCTGTGTGTAGGCTTCCCCTAGTCTGTGTAAATTGTGAGAGTGAGCTCCCATTTCACTCTTTACTTGAGTTAGTTACAGTTGAATAAGACTCACTAGACATTACTGACCAAAGATGGATTCACTCTGTTATGAAGTTACACTACGATGAATCTTTAGGGATTGTGTGGACTATATGTTGTAGTAATTGCCCTAGGTTATCATGACTCTCACTCCTTCAGTTCTTGTAGCCTACCCGTAGGGCTTTTTCTGAACTGTGTGTGAGCCGCTCGGATCCGGGGCACGCCGCACCGTGTCTTCCATGCAGTGGGATAGTATTAATCTTATTTAAATGGCAAAAAAGGAGGAACGATGGGGTTTTGCACTTTTACATTTTCATGACGCACATGTGACTTGTTCCCGGTAATCCCGGCATTTTATTTGCTTAAGTAAAATAACGAAATAAAATGGTTAATAAATACACATTTGTGCCCAGGTATCCGCTTTTTTCCACCTGCACCCAAACTGCACCAACATATCAAATGAATCAATGGCTCAAATGTTATTCAGGAACTTTAAAATGTCTGAATGTAGACTTTTACTGCCACTAGCGTATTCCAGCATGCTCTCATAGACTAGATGACTATTCTAATACAGCTATTCTGATACATCTCCTATTTCTGTGATGGGTGCATTGCGCATTGCTTCGTCTCTCTGCCCTCAGTTGCTTTTGATTGTGCTACACAGACCAAATTTCCAGGGATTGTTGTCGGTTGGCCAACCCATATTTTCCGGTCCCCCAGCCTGACTGTTTCAAATCGCCCATTCTCTCCTCATCGAATGAATCGAAGTAGTATCCAGCAGTGAGGATCTAGTCTATCCGGCTTCATAAACACACAACACGAATAGCGGGGCTTTGGTCGAAGTGAGACCGGTTATCTGTTCATCAGAGTCAGGCTCTCATAGAGCTCGGAATCGGAGAGTGAATGAGGTTGATGCTGCTCTGTTGTGACTGGAAGGACGAACGTATGGGAGAGGAGGAAGGTGAGTTTAAGTTTTCGATACGCAGTTTTTCTCTGGAACCATGATAGCGGGTGCCTTGAAGCATGTGTGAGGGCGGGAGATGTTATTAGCGCGAGCGCAGTGCATCCTTCCGCGCTCGAGAACAGAGATGCTCCATTGAATTCATAATAAACGACACCATACACAATAAACAATAGATACATTGTGTTAGGTTTTTTTTGGAGGGTTAGCTTTATGAAAAGTATTCTGTGAGAATGATCAATAAAGAATGTCCCGTATGTCCTTGTTTTGCTGCAATAACCCAAGTAGGTAACCTTAGTCGTTCTATTTTATTTCCGAGTAACATAAGCCCGCTGCATAATGCTAACAAGGCTGGGATGGTGTTTAGAAGTATAATAATGTGTCTATTTCAACTGCCAATGTTTTGGTTAGTTCAATCTAATTAAATCAAAATTAAATGGGGTGTTGAAACTGCAGCGCTGCTCTAACCTAGATCAACACAACTGATACAGTTACACTTTCTTTGAAACAATACCTTTCCTTGTCATTCCATTCCTGTGAATCCATGACCTCGTTTAACCTACTTTCAATGTAACTACACTGAACAAAAATATAAACGCAAATGTAAATTGTTGGTCCCATGTTTCATGAGCTGTTTCAAAGCCAAAACCCCTGGATGGTTGAGCATAATATACAAGGAATTTATCAAAGCTATTAATGAGAACCTTGACGACCTTGTACCTAGCCGGTGGGGATTCCGGTGGGGTGCCCCAACCCAGGCAGTGTCAGTGCTGGCAACACTAGCTGCAGTAACCCATGGGAAGAGGGTCACACTCGGACAATCAGAGGGGGCAAAATATTGTGGTCTTGGTGGCACAAAATAATCAGAGGTCTGACTGCACAGAGATGCTTGGGAAATGGTCACAACAGGGGACCAGCATGTGTGTGTTCCTACATGATTCCATGTGTTATTTAATAGTTTTGATGTCTTCTCTATTATTCTACAATGTAGAAAATAGTTAAAATAACAAAAAACCCTTGAATGAGGTGGTGCGTCCAAACTTTTGACTGGTACTGTATACATTTTTTACAACTGTATATAATACAATCAAGGTGAGGGCATTGGAAATGCTTTGGTTGGTTGATCTGTTTTTGTGGCTGGCACTGTGTGCTCTTTTTAAAGGATGTGTTCCAATCGCTCAAAGGCCCTAGGATCCAGGGGGACAAGGGTGGTCTGCCAGTCACTGGGATGACAACCTAACTTGGGATGGGGGTAGGTTTTAGAGGGTGGAATAGCGGAGAACAATTGGAGGTTTAGGTTTAGCAGTGCAAATATCATGGTACAGCTATATGGACACTAAATCATTATGGTACTTTCTAATGGTGAGTTTACAAGCATATATTATGATAAATAGAATTGAAACTTGTATCGCATTATGGTAAATGGTGAAATAAGTATAGCCAGTTTATAATTGTAATGGCTTAGCAGATAAGAAAAGAGAAGGAATATAATACCTATTGTTTACAGGAAACTCATTCAAAAATGTTAGATGGGGGGGTATACTTCTCCCATGCCTAAAGAAACTCAAAAGGGGTGATGGTATTAATAAACAATCCTTTTTGATTCGAATGTGCAAATTGTTTAAGCGGATCCGCAAGACAGATTATTGTAATTATGTTATTGGACCATAAACAGATTTGGCTCTTTAATCTATACGGTCCAAATAATGATGATCCACACTTCTTTGAAAATGTATATAATAATTGATCAAGCAGTACAAGACTCTATTATTATGGTGGGGGATTATAATACGGTTTTAAATACCCCAATGGAACGTAAAGGAAATTACTCTACAAACTAGCACCCTTGTGCACTTAAGGAAATTACGAATATCATGGATATATTGGAACTAGTGGATATATGGGGGCTTAAATATCCTGACCTAGTGAGTTATACAAGACGGAGGCTCAATCAAGCTAGTCGTCTTGACTATTTTCTAATGTCATTCTCGCTGGCACCAAAAGTAAAAAAATACATTTAAAAAAGTGTTGATAGGGGACAGGTAGGTCTTCCTTATGTAGCTCGTCTCCTTGTCTCTTGCAAAAGTTATACAGAACTGTCACTGCAATTATGATTGTCAGGGTCGTGTCCATCTTTGTGCAGAACCCCTCCTGTAGGCACGGGAATTTTTTTTTTCCACACTCCAAAAAGTCTATCCTCTTGTCAGGATGAGAGGTGTTGTATTTCCTCTTGTCTGGTGTCTGGGCGTTTTAAAAGGGATGTTATAAGGTGCCCACGACAAGTATATCCATTGTCACCTAGTACGTGGCCTTCAAATGCCCCTCCTTTCCAGCATTGCACACAGACGACTATTGTCAAAGATTCTGCTGTCATGGGTGGATCCTGGCCATCTAGCTACGATGTTGGTAAGCTGACCTTTGTCATCACGTTGATGGAGCAGTAACCTTTCCGATTATGGAATAGTTCTCCATTCTTGCCACCAGGGTTGGGAATAGGAATGTGTCCAGTCTATTGCCCCTAGTACACCTGGGAATCTATCTCTCCTGTAAAATCCAACTGCTGATTCCTCTTTGGGATTGAACCTTATGTACAGATTATTCAGACCAGCAATAACACTAGACGCGGACTACAATCCTGCAGATGGTTGACTTGTGGAGTCCAAAAAGATCCCCATCCACCATCTGGAAACATCCAGTTGCATAGAACCGTAGGGCCACTAAGAGCTGAAGTAGTGGGTACAGCCGCGCTCCTATCACTCCCATGCTTAATGGTTGGTGCAACCTTTCTTTCCAGTTGCATTACAGAGTCCTTGGAGAAGTGGTATCTCCTTGAAAACTCATCATTATCATAAAACTCAACAGGATTCAACCTGTCTCTAATTACTCTCTGAGGAACTCTGTCATTTTGGTCTTTCCACAGTAGATATGCTGTCATTTTATCAGGTAAACCACCTGGCAATGCGGCTCCGACCACATTTTCTAATCAAGCATAAATTGGCTTTAAGTTTAGGCCTCCGCAATGGATTGGTTCACTGATATGGGCACAAACATATACAGTACCAGTCAAAGGTTTTCCTTTATTTTTACTAATTTCTACATTGTAAAATAATAGTGAAGACATCAAAACTATGAAATATCAAATGGAATCATGTAGTATCCAAATAAGTGTTAAACAAATCCAAATTAGTAGCAACCTTTTGCCTTGATGACAGCTTTGCACACTCTTGGCATTCTATCAACCAGCTTCTGCTGGAATGCTTTTCCAACAGCCCTGAGGGAGTTCCCATATATACTGAGCACTTGTTGGCTGCTTTTCCTTCACTTTGCGGTCCAACTCATCCCAAACCATCTCATTTGGGTTGAGGTAGGGTGATTTTGGAGGCCATGCCACCTGATGCAGCACTCCATCACTCTCCTTCTTGTTCAAATATCCCTTATACACTAGGTGTGTTGGGTTATTGTCCTGTTGAAAAACAAATGATAGTCCCACTAAGCGCAAACCAGATGGGATGGCATATTGCCACAGAATGCTGTGGTAGCCATGCTGGTTAAGTGTGCCTTGAATTCTAAATAAATCACTGACAGTGTAACCAGCAAAGCACCATCACACCTCCTCCTCCATACTTCACGGTGGGAACTACACATACGGAGATCAACTGTTCACCTATTCTGCATCTCACAAAGACACAGCGGTTGGAAACAAAAACTAAAAATGTAGACTCATCAGACCAAAGTACAGATTTCTACCGGTCCATTGCTTGTGTTTCTTGGCCCAAGCAAGTCTCTTCTTATCATTAGTGTCCTTTTGTAGTGATTTCTTTGCAGCAATTTGACCTTGAAGGCCTGATTCACACAGTCTCCTCTGAACAGTTGATATTGAGATGTGTCTGTTACTTGAACTCTGTGAAGCATTTATTTGGGCTGCAATTTCTGAGGCTGGTAACTCTAATGTACATATCCTCTGCAGCATAGGTAACTCTGGGACTTCCTTTCCTGTGGGGATGGTTTTTGTGACTGCACTTGAAGAAATGTTCAAACGTTTTCCGTATTGACAGACCTTCATGTCTTAAAGTAATGATGGACTGTCGTTTCTCTTTGTTAATTTGAGCTGTTCTTGCTATAATATGGTATTTTACCTATCTTCTGTATACCACCCCTACCTTGTCACAACACAACAGATTGGCTCAAACGCATTAATAATATATATATTTATATATAAATAAATCATAATTATATATATTTGACTAAAACAATCTTGGTTGACCAACAGCCTAACAACCAAATAATTGACCAGTCGACTTATTGGGGTCAGCCCTAATTTGTGTGTATACAGTGCATTCAGAAAGTATTCAGAACCCTTGACTTTTTCAGCATTTATTCCACAACCTTATTCTAAAATCTATTTATTTATTTATTCCCCTCATCAGTCTACACACAATTCCTCATAATGACAAAGTGAAAACAGGTTTTGCAAATTTTTTGCAAATGTATTAAAAATTAAAAACATATTATTTACATAAGTATTCAGACCCTTTGCTATGAGACTCGAAATTGAGCTCCGGTGCATCCTGTTTTCATTGATCATCCTTGAGATGTTTCTACAACTTTATTTCAGTCCACCTGGGGTAAATTCAATTGATTGGACATGATTTGAAAAGGCACACACCTGTCTATATAAGGTCCCACAGTTGACAGTGCATATCAGAGCAAAAACCAAGCCATGAGGTTGACAGAATTGTCCGTAGAGCTCAGAGACAGGATTGTGTCGAGACACAGACCTGGGGAAGGGTACCAAAACATTTCTGCAGCATTCTTAAACGGAATAAATTTGGAACCACCAAGACTCTTCCTGGAGCTGGCCGCCCGGCCAAATAGAGGGAGAAGGGCCTTGGTCAGAGGGGTGACCAAGAATCTGATGGCCACTCTGAGAGAGCTCCAGAGTTTCTCTGTGGAGTTGGGAGAACCTTCCAGAAGGACAGCCATCTCTGCAGCACTCCACCAATCAGGCCTTTATGGTAGAGTGGCCAGACGGAAGCCACTCCTCAGTAAAATGCACATGACAGCCCGCTTGGAGTTTGTCTAAAGGCACTTAAAGGACTCTCACACCATGAGAAACAAGATTCTCTGGTCTGATGAAACCAAGATCAAACTCTTTGGCCTGTATGCCAAGGGTCACGTCTGGCGGAAACTTGGCACCATCCCTACTGTGAAGCATGGTGGTGGCAGCAAAATGCTGTGGGGATGTTTTTCAGCAGCAGGCACTGAGATACTTGCCAGGATCGAGGGACAGATAAACAGAGCAAAGTACAGATCCTTGATGAAATCCCGTTTCAGAGCGTTCAGGACCTCAGACCAGGGCGAAGTCTCACCTTCCAACAGGACAACGACCCTAAGCACACAGCCAAGACAGTGCAGGAGTGGCTTCGAGACAAGCCTCTGAATGTCCTTGAGTGGCCCAGCCAGAGCCCGGACTTGAACATGATCGAACATCTCTGGAGACCTGTAAATCGCTGGGCAGTGACGCTTCCCATCCACCCTGACAGAGCTTGAAAGGATCTGCAGAGAAGAATGGAGAAACTCCCCAAATACAGGTGTGCCAAGCTTGTACCGTCGTACTCAAGAAGACTCAAGGCTGTATTCGCTGCCAAAGGTGCTTCAACAAAGTACTGAGTAAAGGGTCTGAATACTGAAGTAAATATGATGTTTCAGCCACCCATCATAGACTTTTCTTTTCTCTCTGCTACCGCACGGAAAGCGGTACCGATGCACCAAGTCTGGAACCAACACGATAGTGAACAGCTTTTACCCCTAAGACATGACTGCTAGTCATCACATACGCTGCTGCTACTGTTTATTATCTATCCTGTTGACTAGTCATTTTATTCCTAGTCATATGTACATATCTAACTCAATTACCTCGTTACCCCTGCACATCGACTCAGTACTGGTACCCCGTGTATAGAACCAAGTTATCTTTACTCATTGTGTATTTATTATTACTTTTATTATTATGTGTTATTACTTATCTCTTATTTCTCAATTATCTTTCTCTCTGCATTGTTGGAATGGACCTGTAAATAAGAATTTCACTCTTAGTCTACACCTGTTGTTTACAAAGCATGTGACAAATGAAATGACCCCAAAGATGCTAACCTCTCACCATTACCATTAACAGTAACAGGGGTAATATCTTGGGGTTAAACCAAATCTCTTTCTCTGAGCAATTATATTAGTATAAAAGAATACAATTTCCTGAGTTATTTTTGTTTTTTACAATATAGCTCAGTATTTTAATAAATTATTTTATACAGTCACAATTGCTGATTTTTATCAATGATGTCAATAATTTTGGAACCAACTATCTTGGGAATGCGTCCCAAATGGCACCCTATTCCATTTATAGAGCACTCGTTTTGTCCATGGCCCATAGCGCTCTGGTCAAAGTAGTGCACTATATAGGGCAGTGTTTCCCAACCCAGCACAATAGTGACTGTCCAGGGTTACAATAAAAATGTGCACTGTTGGGTGTTCTCGAGGACCAGGTTTAGGTAACACTGATATAGGGAGTAGTGCACTTTTGACCACAGCCCTATGGGTCTATGCACTATATACTATAAATAATAGGGTGCTATTTGTGATGAAGCCATTGACTTGATAAGGGCTGCCAAGACCTCTGAAATAAGGTTGAATGGACTCACTGAACCCTAAAAGTCAGTGAGAAAGTGACATTGACAAATGTAAAACAAGGAAACTGATTTATAAAGATCCAAGCACTTTGTTGCAGCTTTCTGGCTCTTGCTCGCTGTTCTCTTGCTCTCTCGCTCTCGCTCTCTCGCTCTCTTGTCAATCTTTCTCTCTCACTCTGTTGCTCGCTTGCTTTCTCACTCTCTTTCTCTCTCTCAGACGAAACTTTATTTTGCTCACATATGAAACAGAATCTTATATTGTGGTTCATCTATATACAAATTAATAGTATTTATTTTTCTGACACCATGTTCCTGTTTGCATACCACCCTTCTCCCATTCTGGATTTACATGGGGATAACAAATGCTCTTGTGATCCTTCTCAACACACACACACACACACACACACACACACACACACACACACCTAAATCCTCCTACAAGCAAAAGCAGTGTAGAATGGATGAATGTGGTTCTGTGTTAATGCACCGCTCCAAAGCTCTACTTCTAAGAACTAAAGTAAAAAAAAAAAGCCACATTTGCATGCCCCGAAAATATCCCACACTTCTAATACTCAGTTGAACTAAGAATAGGTAAATTTATCTCCATTTTGAAATTGGGGAGGTTGTATGCGTTTGAGCTAATGAGTGTCCGTTGATGAATTTGTTTTTGCTGTCTAACTGATGCTATGGTTTTAGTTTGTATAGAAACTATTTGTGTCATTTGGGGTCAACAGTGATCTTACATTATTACAATCCTACAGTATTAGAGTACTTTTCAGACTTACAGAATTTTCTACTGAAACAGAGATATCAACCCTTGATCAATAATCAATTGACATCCTCTACCACCAGTAGTGATAAGAGATTTGATGGGTTGCTGTCTGATACATCAATTTGCTCTTACTGGATTTCTGAAGCTAAGCTGATCAGTTAGTTAATTCCCACCTCCCTCTTTAAAAGTGGTTATCACATATCTCATGTAATAACACTGGTGGTGGTGGTGATGTATCATGAAGTATATGAGCCATGCAAATGGTGAAGCTAATGTACAGTTGAAGTCGGAAGTTTACATACACCTTGGCCAAATACATTTAAACTCAGTTTTTCACAATTCCTGACATTTAATCCTCGTAAAAATTCCCTGTCTTAGGTCAGTTAGGATCACAACTTTATTTTAAAAATGTGAAATTTCAGAATAATAGTAGAGTGATTTATTTCAGCTTTTATTTCTTTCATCACATTTCCAGTGGGTCAGAAGTTTACATACATTCAATTAGTATTTGGTAGCATTGCCTTTAAATTGTTTAACTTGGTTCAAACGTTTCGGGTAGCATTCCACAAGCTCCCACAATAAGTTGGGTGAATTTTGGCCCATTCCTCCTGACAGAGCTGGTGTAACTGAGTCAGGTTTGTAGGCCTCCTTGATCACACACACTTTTTCAGTTCTGCCCACAAATGTTCTATGGGATGGAGGTCAGGGCTTTGTGATGGCCACTCCAATACCTTGACTTTGTTGTCCTTAAGCCATTTTGCCACAACTTTGGAAGTATGCTTGTGGTCATTGTCCATTTGGAGGACCCATTTGCGACCAAGCTTTAACTTCCTGACTGATGTCTTGAGATGTTGCTTCAATACATCCACATAAATTTCCTGCCTCATGATGTCATCTATTTTGTGAATTGCACCAGTCCCTCTTGCAGCAAAGCACTCCCACAACATGATGCTGCCACCCCCGTGCTTCACGGTTGGGATGGTGTTCTTCGGCTTGCAAGCCTCTCCCTTTGTCCTCCAAACATAACGATGGTCATTATGGCCAAACAGTTCAATTTTTGTTTCATCAGACCAGAGGACATTTTTCCAAAGGTACGATCTTTGTTCCCATGTGCAGTTGCAAACCATAGTCTGGCTTTTTTATGGCAGTTTTGTAGCAGTGGCTTCTTCCTTGCTGAGCGGCCTTTCAGGTTATGTCGACATAGGACTCGTTTTACTGTGGATATAGATACTTTTGTACCTCTTTCACAAGTTCCTTTGCTATTGTTCTGGGATTGATTTGCACTTTTCGCACCAAAGTACGTTCATCTCTAGGAGACAGAACGCTTCTCCTTCCTGAGCGGTATGACGGCTGCGTAGTCCCATGGTGTTTATACTTGCGTACTCTTGTTTGTACAGATGAATGTGGTACCTTCAGGCGTTTTGAAATTGCTCCCAAGGATGAACCAGACTGAGGTCTTTGCTGATTTATTTTGATTTTCCCATGATGTCAAGCAAAGAGGCACTGAGTTTGAAGGTAGGCCTCGAAATACATCCACAGGTACACCTCCAATTGATTCCAATGATGTCAATTAGCCAATCAGAAGCTTCTAAAGTCATGACATTTTCTGGAATTTTCCAAGCTGTTTAAAGGCACAGTCAACTTAGTGTATGTACATTTCTGACCCACTGGAATTGACCCACTGGAATTGTGATACAGTGAAATATCTGTTTGTAAACAATTGTTGGAAAAATTACTTGTGTCATGCACAAAGTAATGTCCTAACCGACTTGCCAAAACTATAGTTTGTTAACAAGAAATTTGTGGAGTGGTTGAAAAACTAGTTTTAATGACTCCAGCCTAAGTGTTTGTAAACTTCCGACTTCAACTGTATGTGTCATCCTTTGATCTGTCCACTAACTGTATTACAGCTGGCAGAAGCTTGCCCGTGTGTGCTGGATGCAGACAGCGGATCTATGATGAACAGTATCTCCAGGCACTCAACACTGACTGGCACACAGTTTGCTTCAGGTGAGTGCTGCTTAAACAGTGTCCTCTCACTGATCAATCAGTCTATTCTCCTGTCAATCTTCTAACAGACAACTGATATCCATGCTGCTTGTTTTATTCATAATGACCAGTTTTGGATTTGTCTTTGACAGACATGAGATCTCTGTTTTTTCAGGTGGCATTATTGCTCTACATACATCCTTCTTAACTTGCTCCTTTAGTAGGTAATGTGCATGATGCACTGCAATGGCACTTTCCAGCATTCCAGTACTAACCAAACACACACTCCTGATTCCTCCTCGGATATTTATCTAAACTTTACTGATTAACGGTGGATTACAGTTAACCACACCTGTTTGATGTCTCTCATTGGGGGCATGCTTGGAATGCTTATTGATCCAATCACAATATTGAACAAAGTCAGAACATGTGTCTTACCTGGAGACGGATGTTGTGACTAATATGTTCTGGCCTATGAGTCCAGTCTCTCCATCTGGTCCTACTTTAAATGAAACAACTTTATAAAGCGTTCACAAATAATTTAAAGGCTGTTTATAACATGACGTTTGTTTCTCAATCAATCAATCAATCAAATAAATGTATTGCCTTTTTTACATCAGCATAAAGTACTTTAAAGATACCCAACCTAAAACCCCAAAGAACAAGCAATGCAGAGGCAGAAGCACAGTTGATAGGAAAAACTCATTCGATGGCAGGAACCTAGGAAGAAACCTAGAGAGGACCAGGCTCCAAGGGGTGGACAGTTCTCTTCTGGCTGTAGCGGGTTGATATTTAAGAGTACATATTTTAAGACGTTCAAAGATTCAAAGATGACCAGCAGGAGCAGATAATAACCATGGTGGTTATAGACAAAGGGGGTGCAGTCGAAATAGCAGCACATGATCAGCAGCATTTCTCAATGATTTCTGAAGTAAACTCAGCAAAAAAAGAAGCGTCCTCTCACTGCCAACTGTGTTTATTTTCAGCAAACTTAACATGTGTAAATATTTGTATGAACATAACAAGATGTAGGGGGCATCATTCGGAATTTTGGATGAAAAGCGTGCCCAAATTAAACTGCCTGCTACTCAGGCCCAGAAGCTAGGATATGCATATAATTAGTAGATTTGGATTGAAAACACTCTAAAGTTTCCAAAACTGTTAAAATAATGTCTGAGTATAACAGAACTTATATGGCAGGCGAAAACCTGAGGAAAATCCAACCAGGAATAACTATTATTTTTCCATTGAAAGCCTATCCACCATACAAAGACTTAGGACCCAGTTAACAATATCTATGGCTTCCTCTACATGCGGCCAGTCTTTAGGCATTGTTTCAGGCTTTTACTCTGAAAAAATGAGGGAGATACAGCACTTTCAATGAGAGGCCAGTGGATCTGGAACGCGCGTGATCGGGAACACGCCTTTCTTGTATCTCCTTTTCTATTGACGAAGCTTTTGTCCGGTTGAAATATTATTGATTATTTATGACAAAAAACAACCTGAGGATTGATTTTAAACATCGTTTGACATGTTTCTGCTAACTTTTATTGTACTTTTTAAACTTTTCGTCTTGATGTTGAGAGTGCGTATTGTGCCTTTGGATTTCTGAACTAAACGCACCAACAAAACAGGTTTTTGGACATAAAGAGGGACATTATCGAACAAAACAAACATTTATTGTCTAACATGGAGACCTGGGAGTGCCACCAGATGAAGATCATCAAAGGTAAGTGATTAATTGTAACGCTATTTCTGACTTTTGTGACACTTCTCCTTGGTTGGAAAATGGCTGTATGGTTTTGTGGCTAGGCGCTAACCTAACATATTCGCATAGTGTGCTTTCGTGGTAATGCCTTTTTGAAATCTGACACAGCGGTTGCATTAAGGAGAAGTTGATCTTTAAATGTATGTTAAACACTTGTATCTTTCATCAATGTTTATGATGAGTATTTCTGTAATTTGATGTGGCTCTCTGCATTTTCACCGGATGTTTGTTTGAGACAATGATTACTGTACATAACTCCCCAATTTCAACTGAGGTTTTTGGACATAAAGATTAACTTTATCGAACAAAACACACATTTATTGTGTAACTTGAAGTCCTGTGAGTGCCATCTGATGAAGATCATCAAAGGTTAGTGATTAATTTAATCGCTATTTCTGACTTTTGTGAGCCCTCTCCTTGGCTGGAAAATGGCTGTATGGTTTTCTGTGACAAGGCGCTGACCTAACATAATCGCATGGTGTGCTTTCTCCGTAAAGCCTTTTTGAAATCAGACACTGTGGTTGGATTTACAATAAGTTTCTCTTTAAAATGGTGTATAATATTTGAGGAATTGTAATTATGAGATTTCTGTTGTTTTGAATTTTGCGCCCTGCAATTTCACTGGCTGTTGTCGAGGTGGGACGCTAGCGTCCAGCGAGATTAAGTACTGCAGTGCATCTCCTCCTCATGGACTGCACCAAATTTGCCAGTTCTTGCTGTGAGATGTTACCCCACTCTTCCACCAATGCACCTGCAAATTCCCGGACATTTCTGAGGGGAATGGCCCTAGCCCTCCCCTAGCCCTCACCCTCTGATCCAACAGGTCCCAGATGTGCTCAATGGGATTGAGATCCGGGCTCTTTGCTGGCCATGGTAGATCACTGACATTCCTGTCTTGCAGGAAATCACACACAGAATGAGCAGTATGGCTGGTGGCATTGTCATGCTGAGGGTCATGTGAGGATGAGCCTGCAGGAAGGGTACCACATGAGGGAGGAGGATGTCTTCCCTGTAACGCACAGCGCTGAGATTGCCTGCAATGACAACCAGCTCAGTCCAATGATGGTGTGACACACTGCCCCAGACCATGACAGACCCTCCACCTCCAAATTGATCCCGCTCCAGAGTACAGGCCTCAGTGTAACGCTCATTCCTTTGACGATAAACGAGAATCCGACCATCACCCCTGATGAAACTAAACCGCGACTCATCAGTGAAAAGCACTTTTTGCCAGTCCTGTCTGGTCCAGCGACGGTGGGTTTGTGCCCATAGGTGACGTTGTTGCCGTTGATGACTGGTGAGGACCTGCCTTACAACAGGCCTACAAGCCCTCAGTCCAGCCTCTCTCAGCTTATTGCGGACAGTCTGAGCACTGATGGATTGTGTGTTCCTGGTGTAACTCGGGCGGTTGTTGTTTCCATCCTGTACCTGTCCCGCAGGTGTGTTGTTCGGATGTACTGATCCTGTGCAGGTGTTGTTACACGTGGTCTGCCACTGCGAGGACGATCAGCTGTCTGTCCTTTCTCCCTGTAGCACTGTCTTAGGCGTCTCACAGTATGGACATTGCAATTTATTGCCCTGCAGGAACAAACACCAGCGCATTTGGGAAAGCATGGTGTGCAGGAAAGAGGTTGTGGTCAGTGTAAACCACAATAGGGACCACACCCGACCCCACATATACAGTGCCTTGCGAAAGTATTCGGCCCCCTTGAACTTTGCGACCTTTTGCCACATTTCAGGCTTCAAACATAAAGATATTAAACTGTATTTTTTTGTGAAGAATCAACAACAAGTGGGACACAATCATGAAGTGGAACGACATTTATTGGATATTTCAAACTTTTTTAACAAATCAAAAACTGAAAAATTGGGCGTGCAAAATTATTCAGCCCCTTTACTTTCAGTGCAGCAAACTCTCTCCAGAAGTTCAGTGAGGATCTCTGAATGATCCAATGTTGACCTAAATGACTAATGATGATAAATACAATCCACCTGTGTGTAATCAAGTCTCCGTATAAATGCACCTGCACTGTGATAGTCTCAGAGGTCCGTTAAAAGCGCAGAGAGCATCATGAAGAACAAGGAACACACCAGGCAGGTCCGAGATACTGTTGTGAAGAAGTTTAAAGCCGGATTTGGATACAAAAAGATTTCCCAAGCTTTAAACATCCCAAGGAGCACTGTGCAAGCGATAATATTGAAATGGAAGGAGTATCAGACCACTGCAAATCTACCAAGACCTGGCCGTCCCTCTAAACTTTCAGCTCATACAAGGAGAAGACAGATCAGAGATGCAGCCAAGAGGCCCATGATCACTCTGGATGAACTGCAGAGATCTACAGCTGAGGTGGGAGACTCTGTCCATAGGACAACAATCAGTCGTATATTGCACAAATCTGGCCTTTATGGAAGAGTGGCAAGAAGAAAGCCATTTCTTAAAGATATCCATAAAAAGTGTTGTTTAAAGTTTGCCACAAGCCACCTGGGAGACACACCAAACATGTGGAAGAAGGTGCTCTGGTCAGATGAAACCAAAATTGAACTTTTTGGCAACAATGCAAAACGTTATGTTTGGCGTAAAAGCAACACAGCTGAACACACCATCCCCACTGTCAAACATGGTGGTGGCAGCATCATGGTTTGGGCCTGCTTTTCTTCAGCAGGGACAGGGAAGATGGTTAAAATTGATGGGAAGATGGATGGAGCCAAATACAGGACCATTCTGGAAGAAAACCTGATGGAGTCTGCAAAAGACCTGAGATGGGACAGAGATTTGTCTTCTAACAAGACAATGATCCAAAACATAAAGCAAAATCTACAATGGAATGGTTAAAAAATAAACATATCCAGGTGTTTAGAATTACCAAGTCAAAGTCCAGACCTGAATCCAATCGAGAATCGGTGGAAAGAACTGAAAACTGCTGTTCACAAATGCTCTCCATCCAACCTCACTGAGCTCGAGCTGTTTTGCAAGGAGGAATGGGAAAAAATGTCAGTCTCTCGATGTGCAAAACTGATAGAGACATACCCCAAGCGACTTACAGCTGTAATCGCAGCAAAAGGTGGCACTACAAAGTATTAACTTAAGGGGGCTGAATAATTTTGCACGCCCAATTTTTCAGTTTTTGATTTGTTAAAAAAAATTGAAATATCCAATAAATGTCGTTCCACTTCATGATTGTGTCCCACTTGTTGTTGATTCTTCACAAAAAAATACAGTTTTATATCTTTATGTTTGAAGCCTGAAATGTGGCAAAAGGTCGCAAAGTTCAAGGGGGCCGAATACTTTCGCAAGGCACTGTACCTCAAAATGATGCAACGCCCAGATTAAGGCAAGGGCCTCCTCCCCCACTGAATAATTCAACTGATAGCTGTTAAACGTTCAGGAGAAATAGCTAACAGGATGTTCAACACCTCCACCTGCTTCAAGCAACACGGCACCTGCCCCCACATTACTGGCATTCACATATAGGCTGAAAGGCTGTACCAATCGTGGGACAGCCAACACAGGGTCAGAACTAAGAAGCATTTTCAAAAGCACTCTGACAGCAGGAAGACCAAATGAAATCAGCCCTCTTCTTCAACAGATCAGTCAGAGGTGCTACAACTGTGGAGAAGTTGCAGCAAAACCCCCGATAATCCTCAACCATACCTAGGAAGCGTTGCAGCTCCTTCTTGGTGGTGGGCGGTGAAACAGGTCGATAGCGGCCACTTTAGCCCGCACCAGGACAACATGACCCTGCCCGACCACTCTGCCGAGGTAGGTCACTGTTGCCTGGGCAAACTCACATTTGGCTATGTTCACAGTGGGACAGGCATCAGCTAAACACTCAGAGTCCGTATCCGCACCAGATGTCACTCCCAAGTATCACTTTAAACAACCACATCATCTAGATAAACAGCACAGCTTTCAAGGTCAGAGATCACCATATTCATAAGACTCTGAAACGTAGCAGGAGCGTTGCGTAGGCCAAAACTCATGACCGTATAGGAGAAAAGACCTGAAGGAGTAATAAAAACATATTTCACAAGCTCTTGATGACAAAGGCACCTGCCAGTAACCCTTCCGCAAATCAAACTTGCTGACACACCGGGCAGAACCAACCTGGTCAACACAATCTTCCATCCTTGAGAGTGGGTAACAGTCAGGTTGTTACACTTAACCTTCCGGTAGTCAGTGCAAAATCTAAGGGAACCATCTGACTTGTTCACCAAGAGACATGGGGAGGCCTAACTGGAGAATGATGGAACAGCGATATCATTAACTAGCATGTACTTAATCATACACTTAATGTACTTTAGCATGTACTTAAGTCCAAGGGACGTACAGTGAGGGGAAAAAGTATTTGATCCCCTGCTGATTTTGTACATTTGCCCACTGACAAAGAAATGATCAGTCTAAAATTTAATGGTAGGTTTATTTGAACAGTGAGAGACAGAATAGCAACAACAACAAAATCCAGAAAAACGCATGTCAAAAATGTTATAAATTGATTTTAAATTGATAAAATTTGCATTTTAATGAGGGAAATAAGTATTCAAAGAGCTCCATTTTGGTCTCACTAAATTGTCAAGGCTCAGCTCGCCGGTCAAACAACCTTTTCATCCTCACCTGAGAGGATTCTAGTTTTTCTTAAGCCATTTCACAAGCTGCATACAACCTGTGTCAGAAACCACTAACATATAACACCTATTTGGGGGAGGCTCAACCACCTTCTAATCCTCCTTTAAGGAGTTATCCTTTAAGGGACCACGCAGAGTATGACCAAAAAACAAGGTCATTAGGACTGAATCCAGTGCTCTCTTGTGATACTTCTTTAAGGGTCCAACACAATCAATAATCAAATGCTCAAATGGCTGGCCTGTAACAGGAATAGGTTGTAGCGGGACTGGCCTTAACATCTGATTAGGCTTCCCAGTCAGCTGACAAACATGGCATGTTTTGATGTAAGCGGAAATGTCTTTCTTTGTGCAAGGGTACAGACAATGTATTCAAACCTATCCCTTGAATCAGGACACTGATTGCTGTATCTGTCTCCAGAGAAAAAGGCAGAACAGACTCCAAAACAAACGATTCAGAGACACCAGTGTCTCGCAGAATCTTTACTGGCACTTGCACATCACTTCCCAATAGTGAAACATAGCCCTCTGTGACAAACGGCGAATAATCAGTACTAAAAGGTTTGGACAATTCTTGAGCTTGCGCAACTGAATTAAGATGAGGAACAGGCCCAGCTAACGCAACAGGTTTTACATTTGTTCTGGCCAATCTGCTGACCGTTTTACCAAAGGACAGGACATTCGTTCTTCCAGTGGCCTTTACCTTGACAATAATTACAGATTTTACTTACATCATTCTGTCCACAGGAACCACGTTCGGATCTAGATGTATATGTCATTACCAGAACCAAAGGAATTTGCTGACCGAAATCCACTTGAACTGTTCCTTTGCCCCCATCTCGCATATGGGATGCTCCAAAACTGCTTTTGTGGGTCAGTACGTACTCATCTGCCAAAACAGCAGCTTCAGATGCACTAATTTATATAGGTAGCAAGACGATCAGGGACAGATTCTTAAAATTGTTCAAGGACAACCAGGTTGCACAAATCTTCCAAACAAGTGACGATGAATTGAGTTAACAAATCCCGTGAGAAACAGTCCCATGTTGAGTTTTCACCTTTCTTCAACATTCTGAAATACTGTCGATGCACTTCAGGGACCAACTCGTAAGCATGCAGGACAGCAGTTTTAACCTTTAGGTAATCGTCACCATCTGTAGCGCTAAGAGATGAGTTAGCCTCCTTAGCCTCATTGGTCAAAACACACTGTAGCATCAAAGTACGGTCTGCATCAGGCCAAGCCCGAGAGTCTGCTACACATTCAAATAACATAAAAAATAGATGAGGATATTTTTCTGTAAATATAGGCAACACCCGGAGATTACCAGCAACATCAAATGGTGGAGAACGACCAAGGGAAGAGCGTCCCATTGGGGAGGTTGAGTAGCCATTCTCAAAAGAAAATTCACCTGAAAGCTTGCCTTCTCTGACTGATGTTGCAACCACAGTTTAGCTTGTTCCGTATCCTGCTTCAACCTTTCCGGATCTTTGTCATGATTTAGCTACAATAAAAGTAACTATTTTTCTGCTCAAATGTCAAACCAGCACTAGACACAATTGGTACATCCAATACAGCTGGACTAGGTTCACTCAATTCTGCCTTCAAAATACCAGCTGAAAGCAAAATAGCTGACAGAATCGACTTCACTGTATCCTTGAGACATTTGTCACTAATCTCAACAAAATACTCACTCAACTTCAAAAGCTGCTCCTTGTAAACTGCATAAGCAACTCTTCAGAAGGAGCATGGACAAAATCCTCAATAGACGCCATAATGCTGCTATCAAATGAACAGATTAGTAGCCCAAACTTTGAACTGCCTTAATGAGTACATCGACTACAGAACAAGTACATAGCTGACTTAACAGTGCAAAAACAGATGAGTATGACTTGAGTTTCCCCAAATCCTATTGTTAAACTTAACCCTAGTCTTCGGTGGCTTTGCGGCGGGTATTGATGCACTAGAGCCTGCTGTCACGATGGAACCAGCTGGTAACTAACCCCGAACCACAGATGCTTCCGAGACATCTGCTCTGACCGTTATCACCACACAAAAATAACAAACAATGCACAACGTGCCCCCAGTGGGAACACGCCGCTATACCTAACAGGGGGAAAGACCATAGCTCTGGGCAATGAGTTAAGTCTGCCTCAAAACTTCTCACTGTCAGACATTGCAAAGACAACTCACCTCTATAATCCGATGACCCAACAGGGAACAGACTAAAGTGTCTCTAGATAGTACAGGAAAAGAGACTTCGTGGTCTTCTCTCCACCGATGCACCAAATCAAAACTTGTAATAATTAAACAAACAAGTCATCAAATTGCTACTTAAATTAAAAAAATTGTACCATCGTCTTTGAAATGCAAGATAAAGGACAATATATGACTTAGGAATCTAGGCGCAATTAAGATTTTGGCCACTAGATGACAGCAGTGTATGTGCAAAGTTTTAGACAGATTTTATGAACCATTGTATTTCTGTTCAAAATGTTGTATCAAGACTACCCAAATGTGCCTAATTGGTTTATTAATACATTTTCAAGTTCATAACTGTGCACTCTCCTCAAACAATAGGGTGGTGTTCTTTCACTATAATAGCTACCGTAAATTGAACAGTGCAGTTGCAATACAGCTGCAATACAGCGCCCTTAACCACTGCGCCACCCGGGAGGCCTAATTTAGAATTTTGATTAACCACATTATATATATTTTGAGATATGAAGACTTTATTATAAATTAAATTAAGCTGTTCCATGAAAATGTGCATATGAAAATCATGTGCATATGAAAACTGTATAAATGGTACAATAACTTGGCACTCCAAAATGGAAAAGGTTGCCGAACACAGGTTGCCGACCACTGACTATTACCAGCAACTTCAGGAGCATAACTGCAGAATCTGTGAAGGCCAGCAGTAGTGGGGGGAGGAAGGTCAGGAACAGGTTTTTTTCTTCTGGTTGGTCTCTGGCTCCCTCTTTAATCATTTGTGTGTCTTCATTTTTAATTGCAGTGCTTAAAGCATCGGACAAGCTCAGTAGCCTACATATAGTTAATTTTATTCAAACATAGGGTGTGTCTATATATAGAAAAATACACATTTAAAAAGTTTGACCAATTGATTGTTTTAATGAGCAGACGACTCTCGGTCGACCAAGATTTTTTTTTTGTCGGGGACAGCACTAGTGTGTGCGTGTGTGTTTGTGTGTGCGTGTGTGTGAGTCAGAGAGAATACAGATGGGCCGGAGATGAGAGGGAGAGACACATCTGGCTACTCCACAGTGCTGCGTTTCAGTGGGGGGGGGTAAGGGAGGGGGTAGGGTGTGTGTGTGTGTATCTTCATAATATGTGTGTTGCGAAGAGGCTAGGACAGAAAAGAGGTCACATTTCTCTCACACTTGGTAAAGCACCGAATGTAATTCACACCTGAGCCCAGTGTGGATGGAATGTAAGAAATCCTTCAGTCTCTACCGAATGTTATTTTGAGAAGATCTGACTGTCATTGACCTTTTTGAGACATACAAGTCAGATACAAGATTTACCACTACTTCAACTGTGTAACTTGTAACCTGACTTGCATTCCTCTTACCTTTCCTGTCTTCCCTTCACTGTCCTATCCGTTCAATACCACCACAACAAAAAAACAGTAATTGCTTCCTTCAGATAGAATAGCTAGGGATTTTTTACCAATTCTATAGCCAATTGTGCTTAGTGTTCTGGTACTTACTATGCGTGCTGTCACACATTCTAATTCTCCCTGTCTGTCTGGAATATGGAGGTAATAGATTTCTGACCCAGATCCTTCTCCTTAGTGAGGAAGGGATTGTCATGAAAAGGAAAAAGGGGGGGTGTTAAGACTGCTTTCCTGATTGGAGACGTCTATGGAAAGTCACCTGCGTCCCCCTTCTACCCTCAAGCAACACAGCAGGAAAAATAGGTTTTCATAAGAAAATCATGAAAACACACTGTCCCGTCAGCTTGTTGAAATAGAATAGAACTGAATGCTCAGTGAGTGTTTTCATTTTAATACAATTTTGATAAAACATTTAAAAAAAGAGGAGGAAGAAAAAAGCAAAATGGGGGAAAATAGCTGGAATTGGTTATTTGGAGGCTGTTGGGATTCTCAGGTTTGGAAAAACTCCACGGTCCTCACAGAGCGCCAGCAGAGAGTGTTTGTGTGCCCTGTTCACGGCAGCTATAACAGCAGCTAGCGGCAGCTATAACAGCAGCTAGCGGCAGCTATAACAGCAGCTTCATGGGAAAATACTGTGGCGCTCTTACGGAGTGACCTGTTCCTATTGGTCAATCCTCCAACTCTCTCAGCATGGGGACGTCCCAGCAGTCCCAAGGCTCACCATGAGAAACCAGAGACCGCAAAGCACCCTGGGAGGAGGGCAGCTAAAGCATTCCCCAAACACTGCCAGTGAAGGAGCCTACTGTTCAGAACCATGCTTTATTGAGTTTTCATTTATTTTTTTAAAAAACGGTAAGGAGATTTCGCTGTTGACCCCACTCCCAGAACTCAGAGAGAGGCGTTTTATGTTACAATCGATAATAGAGTCCAGTTGACAAGATTCCTCCTAGTAGTGTACTTGGTCTGTTAGGTCGCCATCCATGGCATTGACTGAAGCTTCAGTTCTCCCTCGTGAATTGGATCTCTACTATTTGACTCTTTGGATACCCCTCAGTGGAAGGACTTTAAGGTAAATTGGCTCTTGGGTGAATTGGATTTCTTTGTTGAATGTAATGTAGATGGAGTGAGTTTTGTATTTGGCATTCGACACTTGAGAAGTTGGGAATGCACACCACAGGTATACTGTAAAAATAAATGACTCTGCAGGAACAACACCATGGTATGGTAACTTGTCTCTTTACATGGGTCAAATTATTTGGCTTTTAACCATCATACTGTATATGATTTTCATACACATGATGCTATCATCATTTACCTGTTTTTAAAAAATGTTTTCACTATTATTCTACAATGTAGAAAATAGTAAAAGTAAAGAAAAACCCTTGAATCAGTAGGTGTGTCCAAACTTTTGACTGGTACTGTATGCACGTGCAGACACACACCCACACACACACTCATGTACACAAACACACACTAACAAACACCTGTACACTCACACATCGAGGCTGAAAGAAGTACATTTCTCAAGGATGTGCAACACAAAGCCCCCCAGAGCCTTTACACTATGCTGTCTCATGTTGGTAAGGGATTCTTAATAAGGCACATTCATTTCTCTATCTCTTTCTCTCTCTGTGTGTCTCTCTCTCTTTCTCTCATCTGGCTACACCCTGACTCATATCTGCAGCAAGGACAACACCGCTAGAAGGACTGTTACAGTGTAACAGAGGACTCATCTTAAAAGACCTCTTATTAAGATGGCTCCAGAGGGGAGGCTGCCGTTTTATGGGCTCTTAACTAGTGATGCACCGATATGACATTTTAGGCCGATACCGATATCCAATATTTAAAATTTTAGCGGCCTTCTAAGCATTCTAGTTAAATTCGTTAACACACACACATGGACGCAGTGGTCTAAGGCACTGCATCTCAGTGCAAAAGGTGTCACTACAGTTCCTGGTTCGAATCCAGGCTGTATCACATCCAGCTGTGATTGGGAGTCCCATAGGGCGGCACACAATTCGCCCAGCGTCGTCCTGGTTTGGCCGTCATTGTAAATAATAATTGTTTTTAACTGACTTGCCTAAAGGTTACACACACTCACACACACACACACACACACACACCACACTAACCAATACGTTATTTTGTTGGCATTTACATATGTCGACATTACCAGTAAAATATAATCAAAACCTATTTCTTTCACATGCGCCGAATATAACAGTGAAATGCTTTCTTACAGGCCCTAACCAACAGTGCAATTTTCTTTATTAACAAATAGGTATTAGGTTCACAATAGGTTAAATAAAGAAATACAAAACAACAGTATTAGACAGTGAAAAGTAACAGTAGCGAGGCGATATGCAGTAGCGAGGCTAAATACTGGCACCAGTTAGTCGGGCTAATTGAGGTAGTAGTATGTATATGTAGGTATGGTTAAAGTGACTATACAAATATGATAAACAGAGAGTAGCAGTAGCGTAAAAGAGAGTTTGGCGGCGGGACACAATGTGGTGGTGGACACAATGCAGATAGTCCGGGTAGCCAATCTGCGGAGGCAACGGTTAGTCGGGCTAACTGAGGTAGAATGTATAGTTAAAGTGACTAGCAGTGTAAAAGAGGTGTTGGGGGGGGACACAATGCAAATAGTCCGGGTAGCCATTTGATTACCTCTTCAGGAGTCTTATGGCTTGGCGGTAAAAGCTGTTGAGAAGCCTTTTGGTCCTAGACTTGGCGCTCCGGTACTGCTTGTCATGCGATAGTAGAGAGAACAGTCTAGGGCTGGGGTGGCTGGAGTCTTTTACAATTTTTAGGGCCTTCCTCTGACACAGCCTGGTATAGAGGTCCTGGATGGCAGGCAGCTTAGCCCCAGTGATGTACTGGGCCATACCCACTACCTTCTGTAGTGCCTTGCGATCGGAGGCCGAGCAGTTGCCGTACCAGGCAGTGATGCAACCGGTCAGGATGCTCTCGATGGTGCAGCTGTAGCACCTTTTGAGGATCTGATGACCCATGCCAAATCTTTTTAGTTTTCTGAGGGGGAATAGGCTTTGTCGTGCCCTTTTCACGACTGTCTTGGTGTGTTTGGACAGTCCAGCTTGTTGGTGATGTGGACACCAAGGAACTTGAAGCTCTCAACCTGCTTCACTACAGCCACGTCAATGAGAATGGAGGCGTGCTCGGTCCTCCCTTTCCTGTAGTCCACAATCATCTCCTTAGTCTTGGTTACGTTGAGGGATAGGTTTTTATTCTGGCACCACCCGGCCAGGTCTCTGACCTCCTCCCTATAGGCTGTCTCGTTGTTGACGGTGATCAGGCCTACCACTGTTGTGTCGTCTGCAAACTTGTGTTGTAGTCGTGCCTGGCCACGCAGTTGTGGGTGAACAGGGAGTACAGGGGGGGACTGAGCACGCACCCCTGAGTGTTGAGGATAAGCGTGGCACATGTGTTGCTACCTACCCTCACCAACTGGGGTCGGCCCGTCAGGAAGTACAGGATCCAGTTGTAAAGGGAGGTGTTTAAGTCCCAGGGACTTAAGTCCCAGGGATCTTAGTCATGAGCTTTGAGGGTACTATGGTGTGGAACACTGAGCTGTAGTCAATGATTAGCATTCACACGTAGGTGTTCCTTTTGTCCAGGTTGGAAAGGGCAGTGTGGAGATGCAATCTCTATTTCACATCTGTGGATCTGTTTGGGCGGTATGTAAATTGGAGTGGGTCTAGGGTTTCTGAGATAATGGTGTTCATGTGAACCATTATCAGCCTTTCAAAGCACTTCATGGCTACGGACGTGAGTGCTACGGGTCTGTAGACATTTCGTCAGGTTGCCTTAGTGTTCTTGGGCACAGGGACTATGGTGGTCTGCTTGAAACATGTTGGTATTACAGACTCAATCAGGGACATGTTGAAAATGTCAGTGAAGACATCTGCCAGTTGGTCAGCACATGCCCGGAGCACACATTCTGGTAATCCGTCTGGCCTTGTGTATGTTGACCTGTTTAAAGTTCTTACTCACGTCGGCTGCGGAGATTGTGTTCACACCATCGTCTGGAACAGCTGATGCTCTCATGCATGCCTCAGTGTTGCTTGCCTCGAAGCGAGCATAGAAGTGATTTAGCTCGTCTGGTAGGCTCTTGTCACTGGGCAGCTCGCAACTGTGTTTCCCTTTGTAGTCTGTAATAGTTTGCAAACCCTGCCACATAGGACGAGCGTTGGCACCGGTGTAGTACGATTCAATCTTAGCCCTGTATTGACACTTTGCCTGTTTGATGATTCGTCAGAGGGCATGGCGGAATTTGGTGACCGAGTCACTGTTGCTTCCTGCTTTAATTTTCGCTTGTAAGCAGGAATCAAGAGGATATAATTATGGTCAGATTTACAAAATGGAGGGCAAGGGAGAGCTTTGTACGCGTCTCTGTGTGTGGTGTACAAGTGATATTTTTTCTCTCTCGCATTTAACATGTTGATAGAGATTAGGGAAAAACTGATTTAAGTTTCCCAGCATTAAAGTCTCCAGCCACTAGCAGCTTACTTGCTGTGCTGTTTCAAATGGAATGCCATTTGGGTCTTAGTATGTCAAAAAAGATACACGTCAAATAACACTATTTGACGTGTCAAGTAAGCTTTTTGACCAATCAGGACCTGAATATGACTGCACGTCACATAATTTAACGCATTCATACATTTTTTACGTAGTTATTACACATTGATTACACTATCACTCGTATCATCAATACGTATGCTATGTTGCTGGTAAAGTTGTCTCGCGCACCTACAGTGGTGGTCATAAAAAAAAGCTAGCTAGCTCATGGATGCAAACAATGTTCTTCCCCAGAAACATAGCAAAACGACATCATCTGTTTCAGTAGCTATCGTTAACTAGCTAACTATATAGCTAGGTGTCATCATCTAAAATTACCCTAATTTATAAGACCGTTCTTATTTGATTGATGGTGATCGGACCCATCTATGTGAAGCTAGCCACAATGGTGGACTTTGCGGTTAGCCTTCAAAATAAAAGTATGTCTTTGACAGTGATGCAAATGACAAATAGTATAATTACTATAATTCTACTATACAAATAATATAATTATGCCATAATTGAATAGATCTTGCTAAATGAGGTTGGAATGTTGTTATATAAAATCAGCAAAAGACAATAATTTGTTAATTTAACAATCTGTTGAAATCACACTGGATGTATTACAATTTAGAATTGCATTGGGGGCATACTTATTTCACTGTACAGCCTTACCTATGGATTGTGGATCAATGACATGGGGTATCAGTCTACTCAGGGACACCCAGAGAACATTAGCATCGTAGCTATTACTGCGGGACTCTGAAACAACTGTGAATTGAGCCACATTTATTGTCAACCTATATGTATTGAACACTATTCCATAGGAAAAACAATACTGTGTGGATGTTTTGGAGTCTGATAACTCTGAGGAGGACGTTGAGAAAAAATATATTGGGTATTGATTAGACTGTTAGCCCCTTTCATTGATCCCCAATCCTTAGGTAAAGCTGTACAGTGTAATATGAATGTCAATACACACAATAGGCTGACTGGGGAGGGGATTTCACACAGTCACAGTCCCACGATAAGAGCTACAACACTAATATTTGCATAAACTCTTCATAGTTGTGTTCTGTGGGTGTCATCAAGTAGACTGGTAACCCATTTCATTGCTTCACATTCCAACCTTGTTTAACATTATCTAGTCTAAATATGACATGATTCCACTGATTGTAAGTGTCGGCATCTCATTCAAAGAGATACTTTTATTATTCACAACACATAACCCGGTCGGGTCGAGCCTCACTAGCCAGATGAAGCTAGCTGGATACTTATAACGTTAGCTTTGGGCAACAGGCTTAAGTAGCTGGATAGCTATTTATTTTCATGAACTGAAGTTCAATTTCAATAGGCGAGGCAACGATTACCAGCTGCCTATAATTGGGAACCATACAAAACACCAACATAGAAATATTGAGCTAGAACACCCCCTAGTCACGCCCTGACCTACTACACCATAGAGAACCAAGGGCTCTCTATTGGCAGGGCGTGACAATATAGCCTTGCTATTGTTATTTTACTGCTGCTCTTTAATTATTATTATTTACATTTTTGGGGGGTATTTTTCTTAAAATTGCATTGTTGTTTAAGGGCTTGTAAGTAAACATTTCATTGTAAGGTCTACACATTTGATTTGAAAAGTGATGCATTCACTGTATGTAGCCATATACAGTATTTAAATGTTGTATTTATTTATTTATTTCACCTTTATTTAACCAGGTAGACCAGTTGAGAACAAGTTCTCATTTACAACTGCTACCTGTCCAAGATAAAGCAAAGCAGTGTGACACAAACAACACAGAGTTACACATGGGATAAACAAACGTACAGTCAATTACACAATAGAAAAAAATCTATATACAGTGTGTGCAAATGTAGTAAGATTAGGGAGGTAAGGCAATACATAGGCCATAGTGGCGAAATAATTACAATATTTACAAATGCAACAATTTATAACAGCTAGACTCACCTTAAAAGACTTTGACATCTCTGTGAAAGAGACACACTGTTAAAAGTGAAAATAAAAGCTTTACTCATTCAAGCTGAAATGCTTGAAAGCTAACATCAATCACATAGCCTTACTAGCGTAGCATTAGATTACGGTAGCTTTATTCTCTTGTTATCAACTTTGCGCTTTGCTTGCAGCTTCTCAAGGCCATGAAGTGATTAAGGAGAGGGAAAGGAGGGGGAGAGAGAGGAGAGAAGGTTAGAGAGTGTCTTTGAGAGAGGGGGAGAGAGAGAAAACACTTGAAGTTTTCCTCTGTAGGAGAATCGAACCGTGCACTGCGTGATGCTGTTGGACTAGAATTCTGTTAAAGAGCCACAGTGAGTCAACACTTCTGCCTGATGCCTGCAGTCTGACAAGTGCCTAGTGACGGGGAGTGCAGTATGCCAGCAGGGGGTTTAGAGACAAGTGTTCTGTCTAGAACGAGGATTAAGGCTGTTTGCTGCATGGCCTTAGATGTCAGTGTGTTATTTCCCATATAACTGATGTAGTATAATTAAGCAATAAGGCCCGAGGGAGTGTGGTATATGCTTTTTAAGCACGACGCAATACAGAGTGCCTCGACAGCCCTTAGCCGGGGTATATTGGCCTTATATCACAAACCCCCGAGGTGCGTTATTACTATTATAAACTGTTTACCAACGTAATTACAGCCGTAAAAATAAGTGTTTTGTCATACATGTGGTATACGATCTGATATGCCACGACTGTCAGCCAATCCGCATCAAAATCTCGAACCACCGAGTTTATAATGGGACTCATGTGACGTGATCTGTTTTAAATCATAACTAATGGATAGCACAGCAGATTAAATTCTTAACTACATAATGATGTATTATATAATATTGTATACTGTAACTGTAATGTATGGCTCTGGTAACTATTTACGTCACCCAATCGCTTCATTTTAAATGTGTTAGGCTCTATTGTCTCTCCCTCCTGACCATGCCACTGATGTGAAACTTTTGTGTTTTAAAAGTGGGGATTTTTTGCAGGGGGATCAGTAAGGAGCTGAGAAGCGTGACACCTAACCTTGAAACCTGAAGGGAGCAGTATGCGCTAGAACAGCATGCGTATCCTGATAGGACTGTTCTGTGTCCTGCCTATAACACTATCTCTCGGTGCTGCGGTAGCTACAAGGTTGCCCACAGAAGCTCTTAACAAAGAGACACCATTTCCTTTGTAAAGATCACCTGAGTTGTTAGGATTCCTATTAGGACACAGACTCCTCTTCAAGGATCATCTTAATTGGCTAAAGGAAATGTTATCTCCCTCTAAACCCTCACCTGATTCGCTGAGGGGCTTCTGTCTCTCTCCTCCATCCAAAATGGAATACCGGAGTCGCAGGAAAAGGTTGGTAAACTGAAAAGGGAGTGTGTTAGAAGGGTTTTAATCGATTGGAAAATGACCTTTCTGCCTGCCTATGGCATCTTTCTGGAATAGGAGATGGAAATGAGTAGAAAGAGTTAGGGAGATGGGGGACCATTTATTGAGTAGTATTGGCTATCCCACTGTGGTTGAATATGAGGAGCTGGTTGTAGCTAACTGACTGAGAAGCCAGTTGTATTTGACTGAGGGGCCAGCCGTCTGGCAGACAGAGGGATGAAGGGAGGTCAGACAGGAGGAGGGGGGATGGGAAAGGCTATGATGTCACAGGGTCACCACCACTCCCAACGGAAGCCGGGGGAGAGAGAGCAGGGACAGGAAACACGTGACTAAAAAAGAAAAAAGAGGCCCCAGAATGCAGCTTCAGCGTGAGAGAAAGAGAGAAAGGTATTCATGGTTGTGACAGTGCTGCTGTGGGGTGGTGTGGTTTGCAGTGACAGGTTTCCTCTTTACGCTATAGCCTATCGGGTCAATACGCTGCTGTTAAGATGAGCCTGTTTCCTGATTGTCATAGCAAGGCCTTGTCTCTGAAGGGAGACATGTCACGAAGGGACCAGCGATACAGGAATCGCATTAAGGGCAAGAAGTAAGTCCTTTTGTTGGATGGATGTACATAAAGGGCTAGGATGGGAAGTTATATGGTGCAGATTTGTGTGGTCTGTAGTGGACTCATTGGGGTACTTGGTTCCTCTTGGCTATAGTTTATGAACTATGTTTCTGAATTTCTAAATGTTTTAATTGAAACAACTCGCAGTTAAGTCATGAATACCTTTCACTTGACTAGAGTTGGATGCATTTGCTTACTGATGGAGAAGTGATAGCAGATAGCATGTTGTTAGCATCGCAGACCTGACAGAAGGGTGGTTTGGGTGGGTCTGTGAAATATGTTAGGCCCGTTACAAGTTTCACTTCCTTATTTTTAAACCTTTAAAACTTCCATCTCCGCTTTTCTCACTTTCGTGACCAGAAATATTACAGATGGCTTATTCCAGAATGAATTTGATAAGTGCTTGTTAGGCTATGTGTTTATGAACTTAGACCATGTCTCTACTGTGCGTCCCTTTTATGTGACAGTATGTGTTTACAATCTCTGTTTGTTTGTCTACCACTCACCCAGTGTGCAGAAGTGTACATTGTTGAGTCTAGTACACATGTTGACTGTATTCAGGCTGTCACAGTACTGACTCTCCCTCACTCTGCCTGTGTCTCTCTAACTCACCATATCTGACTTTGATCATAACTCCCTGTCCACCCTAAGCATGATTTCCCAGCCTCTCAGCTGTTTGCAGTGTGTCAGGCCCAGTGAGTACACCACATTATGAATAAACTGGATTAGGGATGTAGAGAACCTTTCCTGTGTTCACTGACTCCAGCTTGTGTGTGTGTGTGCGTGCGTGTGCTGCCTTGTGTGAGTAGTCAGATACTGTACGCATGTTATCCAACGACAGCCAGACCATCTTAGGGGAAATTGTTCATCATTTATAAATAGTGGGTCCTATAATCACAAAGCTGTGAATGGGTGTGTTGTCTTCCATGGATTTTGGAGAATACTATGGTGAACTGTAGCTTATGAGTTATTCTTCATGCTTTCACACATTTTCACACATGTTGTGTAAACACTCTTTAGCGTTGTCACTTTCTCATCATATGATGCAAAATTAATAATACCAGCCAGATTTCTGTATTTTGTAAGTTATATATCTTGAAAACTTGATTGCTGACATGCAAAACATTTTGGGACTATATCAACAATGGACTAATGAAACAAATACCAAAATATTTTTTTTTTGGTGGAGTTCTCCTTTTATGTGTTACTGAGGTAGGCTAAGTTAGTTGTGGTAGGAATGTTCATAACGGTTATCATTTCCAAACTGTGTGCAGGAGCTTCCTCATTTGAATCACATCATACACTCTAATCCAACAGGTGCATTCCTTTTGAAGTAGACATGAATACTCAGATTAGGAGCTGAAACCTGATAAATTTTATTTCACCTTCATTTAACCAGGGAGGCCAGTTGAGAACTAGTTCTCATTTACAACTGTGACCTGGCCATGATAAAGCAAAGCAGTGTGACAAAAACAACACAGTTACACAAAGGGTAAAGAAAACGTACAGTCAATAACACAATAGAAAAATCTATGTACAGTGTGTGCAAATGCAGTAAGATTAGGGAGGTAAGGCAATAAATAGGACATAGAGGTGAAATAATTACAATTTAACATTAACACGGGAGTGATAGATGTGCAGATGATGATGTGCAAGTAGAGATACTGGGGTGCAAAAGAGCAAAAAATAAATACAAATATGGGGGATGAGGTAGTTGGGTGGGCTATTTACAGATGGGCTGTGTACAGGTGCAGTGATCGGTAAGCTGCTCTGACAGCTGATGCGTAAAGTTAGTGAGGGAGATAAAAGTCTCCAGCTTCAGGGATTTTTGCAATTCGTTCCAGTCATTGGCTGTAGAGAACTGGAAGGAAAGAAGGCCAAAGGAGGTGTTGGCTTTGGGGATGACCAGTGAAATATACCTGCTGGAGCGCATGCTATGGGTGGGTGTTGCTATGGTGAGCTGAGATAAGGTGGGGCTTTACCGTGCAAAGACGTATAGATGACCTGGAGCCAGTGGGTTTGGCGACGAATATGTAGCGAGGGCCAGCCAACGAGAGCATACAGGTCGCAGTGGTGGGTAGTATATGGGGCTTTGGTGACAAAACGGATGGCACTGTGATAGACTATATCCAATTTGCTGAGTAGAGTGTTGGAGGCTATTTTGTAAATGACATCGCCAAAGTCAAGGATCGGTAGGATAGTCAGTTTTACGAGGATATGTTTAGCAGCATGAGTGAAGGAGTCTTTGTTGCGAAATAGGAAGCCGATTCTAGATTTAATTTGGATTGGAGATGCTTAATGTGAGTCTGGAAGGAGAGTTTACAGTCTAACCAGACACCTAGGTATTTGTAGTTGTCCACAAATTCTAAGTCATAACCGTCCAGAGTAGTGATGCTAGTCTGGTGGGCGGGTGCAGGCAGCAATCGGTTGAAGAGCATGCTTTTAGTTTTACTAACATTTAACTGCAGTTGGAGACCATGGAAGGAGTGTTGCATGGCATTGAAGCTCGTTTGGAGGTTTGTTAACACTGTGTCCAAAGAAGGGCCAGAAGTATACAGAATGGTGTCTCCTGCGTAAAGGTGGATCAGATAATCACCAGCAGCAAGAGCGACATCATTGATGTATACAGAGAAAAGAGTCGGCCCGAGAATTGAACCCGGTGGCACCCCCATTGAGACTGCCAGAGGTCCGGACAACAGGCCCTCCGATTTGACACACTGAACTCTATCAGAGAAGTAGTTGGTGAACCAGGCGAGGCAGTCATGTTGAGAAACCAAGGCTATTGAGTCTGTCGATAAGAATGCTTTGATTGACAGAGTCTAAAACCTTGGCCAGGCCGATGAAGACAACTGCACAGTACTGTCTTTTATCGATGGCGGTTATGATATAGGACCTTGAGTGTGGCTGAGGTGCACCCATGACCAGCTCGGAAACCAGATTGCATAGTGGAGAATGTACAGTGGGATTCTAAATGGTCGCTGATCTGTTTGTTAACTTGGCTTTCGAAGACTTTAGAAAGGCAGGGCAGGATGGATATATGTCTACAACAGTTTGGGTCTAGAGTGTCACCCCCTTTGAAGAGGGGGATGACCGTGGCAGCTTTACAATCTTTAGGGATCTCAGACGATACGAAAGAGAGGTTGACCAGGCTAGAAATAGGGGTTGCAACAATTTTGGCAGATAATTTTAGAGAGGATGCAGATTGTCTAGCTCAGCTGATTTGTAGGGGTCCAGATTTCAGAACATCAGCTATCTGGATTTAGGTGAAGGAGAAGCAGGGGGTGGCTTGGGCAATACGCTGCGGGGGGTGCAGAGCTGTTGGCCGGGGTATCGGTAGCCAGGTGGAAAGCTGGGTAGCCAAGTGGGAGCTATTTGATGCTAATGCAGTACACCACAGGATGTTTTTGTGCTGGTCAAGTGCAGTCAAGTCTGGAGTGAACCAAAGGCTATATCTGTTCTTAGTTCTACATTTTTTGAATGGGGCATGCTTTTTTAAGGTGGTGAGGAAAGCACTTTTAAAGAACAACCAGGCATCCTCTACTGACGGGATGGGATCAATATCCTTCCAGGATACCCGGGCCAGGTCGATTAGAAAGGCCTGCTCGCTGAAGTGTTTTAGGGAGCGTTTGACAGTGATGTGGGGTGTCGTTTGACCGCAGACCCATTACGAACGCATACAATGAGGCAGTGATCGCTGAGATCCTAGTTGAAGACAGCAGAGGTGTATTTAGAGGGCAAGTTGGTCAGGATGATATCTATGAGGGTGCCCATGATTACGGATTTAGGGTTGTACCTGGTAGGTTACTTGATCATTTGAGATTGTGAGGGCATCTAGTTTAGTTTGTAGGATGGCCGGGGTGTTAAGCTTATCCCAGTTTATGTCACCTAACAGTACGAACTCTGAAGATAGATGGGGGGCAATCAATTCACATATGGTGTTCAGGGCTCAGCTGGGGGCTGAGGGGGGTCTATAACAAGCGGCAAAAGTGAGAGACTTATTTCTGGAAAGGTGGATTTTTAAAAGTAGAAGCTCGAGCTGTTTGGCACAGACCTGGATAGTATGACAGAACTCTGTGGAGAGATATCGAGTAAAGGAGAAAGGGGAATGACTTTTAAAGGGGTGACACTGGGTGCTTCTCTTTTCTACTCCCTCCTTCCCCTCTTTCCTTTCTTCCTCTTCATCCTCCATCACTCTATCAACATTTTCTTTCCTCTCCTCTCCTCAAATTTATCGTCCATCATTCCATCACTCTTTCTCTCCTCTTCTGCCGTTACTCTATTTGTCCTTGAAGAGCTTGTAGGGGTCAGAGACACCGTCTGTTTCCTTTCTCTGGCTTTGCTCACCTAAATATATTATATTAGTCCAGAGCAAATTTCAAATGAATTCTTTGGTTAGCTTTTGGCTTATCTCCTAGCCCAGGCCTAGCTTGCCACACAGTTCTTATCTAGTTGGACAATGGCTAGGTTTGGCAGTTGCAGTTGGGTATTCTTAGGGCTCTGGTTATGGCTATGGCTCAGGGCTAGCTCGCCAGAAAGCTCCTTATAAAATGATCGACGTCAGGAACTCATCTGGTTTGTGGATTTAAAGATTATAGAGAAAATGTGGTGCAGGTTTATTTCTCCCCCCCATTTTTAGACTGAGGTCAGTGACTGACACACTGTCTCTGTTCTCCAGAACCAAGGACACACAGTGCAGTTTAATTAAGTATTTTTGCAAACCGACTGCAACGTTCCATTGTTAATCTGAGACGATGACATTTGCAAAGGAAAGGGGACATGTACATGTAGGTTCAAACTCCCGAGCTTTATACCTTTGACCTCAATAAAAGCCTTTAATCAGACTTTCAGAAATTATATTTCACCTCCATTTTCTCAATGTATATAGAATGTATTCACTATTTCACTCCTACACTTTTTCATTCACTGTACCAGTTATATCAGTCCAACAGTGTCCAAAATCCAGGACTCA
This sequence comes from Oncorhynchus mykiss, assembly GCF_057628025.1. Classification (NCBI taxonomy): domain Eukaryota; kingdom Metazoa; phylum Chordata; class Actinopteri; order Salmoniformes; family Salmonidae; genus Oncorhynchus; species Oncorhynchus mykiss. Next base: position 20,788,661 of record NC_143048.1, on the reverse strand, counting down.
AAATGTTTGTATGCTGAACTGAATAGATAAATAGATTTTATTTGACAATTTAAAAACACAACTCTAGCTGCACGTGGATACACTGTATTTGAAATATTTGAGGATAACACAAAAAGTTGTACAACTTCTTCTATGCGTTGTGGTCCTCTGAACAGTGACTATTCACTGATGCTAGGACAGAACCACAGCCAATGTTGTTGGGCCCCTGATAGTCTCCATCACTCATGTCTTGTTTTTCCCGTGGTCATGGAACATTGGAGAATGAACGGCCCTTCTCTTTTTCCAGTCCAGTCTGCCCCAGACAGACAGAATGTGCATAGATAGCCGTGCTGAAAGCCAGACAGAGACAGGGCTTAGCGAGCACAAAGGAATCTGCCTCCATCTACACTATTCACCCCACAGCCTACAGCCACCACATGGCTCAACAAAGCTCCGGTACCTGCCATGCCCCTGCTCAATAGACCAATAGACTGCCGGTGCTACAACAAAAACTGTTCACCATTGACAAAAGCGTTCAGCAGCCATCTTAGATCTGAACCCAGCCAACCAGCTACTGTGTTAAAAATGCACAGACTAGCTTTTCTCTTTTTGTTCTTGAGAGCTGCAGACAACAAAAACACAGGGATGGCTGAGTCCGGCACTGAGGGGGTTAATGCCGGCTCTTTACTGAGCTTGCAATTGCGAGGGGAGGGGGTTCGACCTGCGTCTGATTGGCTGTGGGATTTCCTGGGAGGATTTGAAAACACCCAATGGGGAGGGGCCACTAAGATAATGAGGTCATGCTTTTTCTTGGGAGTGACATCAAGGGCTTGGGGGTCTGGGGAGACAGCAACGAAGGAATGATAAAAAAAGATTGGAATGATAATAAAGGGGTGCAGAGAGGGGGGAGTTGGTTGGGATCATGATAAATGTGTCTCATTTTGTGGGTTGCTCTCTCTCTTTCTGCACCAATAATGCACATCCTTACCTCACTACACATCCTTATACTACTTAGTAGTAGGGAAATCCTTACATCCATCCTAATCATCTCACTGTAGAATCTACTCTATTCCCAGCGCGCAAATATTGTTTAAATTATGTTATTATCAGAACTGGTTTTAATCTTGTTGTAATCTGCTGAATTCCCTTTCCCCTGTCTGGTTGGGGAAATGTAACATTTTATTTTGTTCCACTGAGGAAGATTTGTAGGAAAACTTTGCCTCCTGCCAGGAATTCCCCCCTCTATTCCTGTCTCGGAATTCCCTTCCAGTGGGATAGTCACTGGCTTGTTGACAAGATGCGAACAGGAGAGGGGTCTCCCTGGTCTCCCTGACGCTATCGTTTCCTCATCTTGTTTTCCATTACATACTCTAACGCTCTCACTTTCTCTCTCTGTATATCTTTCACTATCTCTCTCGCTCTTTCTCTGTATATCTTTATCTCTCTCGCTCTTTCTCTCACTCTCTTTCTTCTCTCTATGCATTTCTCCTCTGGCCTCTTCTTTATCTCTCCCTCTCTCTCTCTCTCTCTCTCTCTCTCTCGCTCTCTCTCTCACGCTCTGCCTTCATCTGCCCTCTCACTCTTTCTGTCTCATTCTTTCTCTTTCTCTTTTCTTTCCCCCCTCTCATAAGACATATGTCATATTTCCTCATAGTCACATGCTTGGTGTGGGTTGCAGTCTTGCCAGCAATACCCACTCACAAGAACAACAAGCACTGTATGTAATATAGACACAAATGACATTTTAGATACTAGTCCGGCCGACGGATTAAAAACAAATTGAGAGAGAGATTTGGAGGCTACATGTATGGCACATGATTTCTTGCGTTTTTCGTGATGCTACATCGTAAAAAATATTTCAAACTTAAAATCTTTCAACACCTTGTTGGAGGTTCTCTCCTCTCGTCCTCTCCTCCCCTGCCCAGTACAGAGGGTCCTTCCTGTAGACATGACTCACTTCCTTCAGAGGTGTCTCTGCCCACGTCATACCATGACCTCTGTCTTCCAGACAGAGAGAGCGGATGACCAGACTGACATTTTGAAGAGTCCCACCAGAAAGTCTGAGTATTAAACAGACAATTCCTTTTGGATTCAATAGTTTGCACGGTTGACTTGTGATGTATTTTTTAATCTTTATGAATACCTTTTTGCATTGAAATGTCATCTCCAGCAATACTCCATTCAACTCAGTCATGTGAGGGGTTATCAGTGAAGTCGACACATTCTATGTGATCTGACTGCTGCGGTAACAGTAATACAAGAAACAGGAAACACAGCTTAACGTATGGCTGTTGTTTAGTTAGAGACTATGGTACTGGTTTTAGAGGGTGACCAATACATCACAGTACACAGCTGAGATGGCAGGTTGGTGTTGGAGTTAGTGGTTCTGTGTGGGAAACTTTCCAGCTAGATGTGTCTGTCCCCTGCAGAACTGGGGAAACCACAGAGATCTGTGCGTCTACTCATTCTGAAACTTTGGTGGGTGGGCTTGTGTTACTATCCTTGTGGGTACCGGAAATGTCCCCACAAAGATAGTAAACCATTGAAATTTCTCCATCATGGGACATTTATTATGAGGACAAATAATCTTTTAAATTTAGGGGTTAGATTTAGGGTTAGGGTTACAATTAGGGTTAGAGTTAGGTTTAGGGTTATGGATATGGATATGCATACGGTTAGGGTTACGGGTTAGGGAAAATATCATTTTGAATGGAAGTACCCACAAGGATACACTCAAAGAGTGACCTACTGTCGTGACAGGTCAAATTGGCATCATTTTATTATTGTAAACAAAACATATATGAGTAAGAATAAGACATAAAAGTAACAAGTAATTAAAAGGCAGCAGTAAAATAACAATAGCGAGACTATACACAGGGTGGTACCTGTACAGAGTCAATGTGTGGGGGCACCGGTTAGTTGACATAATATGTACATGGAGGTAGAGTTATTCAAGTGATGATAACAACAGAGAGTAGCAGCTGTGTAAAAGGGGGGGGGGGGGGGGGCAATGCAAATAGTCTGGGAAGCCATTTGATTAGATATTCAGGAGTCTTATGGCTTGGGGTAGAAGCTGTTTAGAAGCCTCTTGGACCTAGACTTGGCGCTCCAGGACCACTTGCCATGTGGTAGCAGAGAGAACAGTCTATGACTAGGGTGGCTGGAGTCTTCAACGATTTTCAGGGCCTTCCTCTGACACCGCCTGGTGTAGAGGTCCTGGATGGCAGGAAACTTGGCCCCAGTGATGTCCTGGGACGTACGCACTACCCTCTGTAGTGCCTAGCGGTCGGCGGTCAAGCAGTAGCCATACCAGGCTCTCGATGGTGCAGCTGTAGAAGTTTTTGAAAATCCGAGGACCCATGCCAAATCTTTTCAGTCTCCTGAGGGGGAATAGGTTTTGTCGTGGGAATGACTGTCTTGGTGTGCTTTGACCGTGTTAGTTTGTTGGTAATGTGGACACCAAGGACCTGCTCCACTACAGCCCCGTCGATGAGAAGGTCCTCTCTTTCCTGTAGTCCACAATCATCTCCTTTGTCTTGATCACGTTGAGGGAGAGGTTGTTGTCCTGGCACCACACGGCCAGGTCTCTGACCTCCTCCCTATAGGCTGTCTCGTCGTTGTCGGTGATCAGGCCTACCAATGTTGTGTCATCGGCAAACTGATGGTGTTGGAGTCGTGCCTGGCCGTGCAGTCATGAGTGAACAGGGAGTACAGGATGGGGCTGAGCACGCACCCCTGAGGGGCCCCTGTGTTGAGGATCAGCATGGCGGATGTGTTGTTACCTACCTTTACCACCTGGGGGCGGCCCGTCAGGAAGTCCAGGATCCAGTTGCAGAGGGAGGTGTTTAGTCACAGGGTCCTTAGCGTACTGACCAACCTGCCCTCTAAATACATCTCTGCTGTCTTCAACCAGGATCTCAGCGATCACTGCCTCATTGCCTGTGTCCGTCTGCGGTCAAACGACCACCCCTCATCACTGTCAGAAATGAGAGGTTGAGGGGAGTGGAAGAATTAAAAACAAATAAAATACAACTATTGTAAAATAGACTGTCCATAAAATGTATATAGTATGTATAAGCTGGAAATACAGGCCTAAGTGTTGTTGTTCACTAGTTTTCTAGTGGAGGGTAATAAAGGAAATATATATATTGAAAAAATATTATAATAATAAATAAAAGACAAATTAAAATATAAAAAAAATTATAAAGTAAAATACACCAGGTGCAATTTCAAAAAATTTTTGCGCATCAGCAGTTTTTTATCCTGTTATGTCAGTCACTCAATTAGCTGACAATTAGCCATGTACATTTTTAGATTGGTAGTTAGTCTAGTCAGCTGTTTAATCTTTCCTGTTGTAATCATGGCCGAATACCGATGGTGCACCCAAGGCATATCTCCAGGGGGCCCCAATTGATTTTGTCATTCTCACTCCGATATGATATTAACATGGCATAACTCATGGCAAAATGTGTAGATTTGGGAATTTAGCTTTAAAGGCCACCACCAGGGGCAATGCTGCCCTTATTTCAATGGAAATTCCTGTCCTATAACAGAAATTCTCGTTTAGGTTCCACCTCCAAAGAATGGCGCAGGTTGCTAATACATATTCATGAATTGGGGGTGGGAACGTTGTGGTGATTTCCAGGTGGAGTGGAGAAATAACAATAAGCAGGGCACTGACAGAAGTCAGTGTCGATAGCGAGCATGCTAATCTTATCTAGCTAGCTAAAGTTATCTGTTGTTGCTACACTGTATTCAAAAGATTTTCTGGCTAGGCTATGGCTGGTTCTGGAGCTGGATTTGTCATTAGCATTTAGGGAAAACTTTGCCACAGATGGATAGAGGAAACCAGTATCTTTGACTTTGCCATCTATTGTTATCTCAAAAGTTTTGTCATGTTCCATAAATTGCGGCCACGAATCCGCCATGGAAATAGAAATAATAAGATGAAGCTCTGGTAATATGGATAGCAGTGGAGCGTAGGCAAAACCATTAATCTTGGGGTGACGGGGGGGGGGGTTACAATTCAATCTTATCATATACAATTTTAACATTTATAAAATAGTCATATATTTTTTTTTTTCATACAGACTAGAAAAACATTTTTGTGAAACTTGACAAATGATCCAATGGATTATAAGGATTTGCTGGTAAAAAAAAGTGGAGGTGCAAAAATATAAGTTTGCATCTCCTATTTGAATTTGCTCCATGGCTCAGGCATCTACCGCGAAAAGCTGTTTGACTGAGCCAAATATGATCATTACATTGCTCAGTTCAGTCACGACTCACGAAGAGGAAGGACTTTGCAGGTGTTTCTGATATTAGCACAACATAATCATAGAGGAAACACACATCATTGGCATGGGAAATTACCACTTCGGATTTCCCACCCAAATATATACTCTGACTAAAACGATGACTTATTGACTTACATCGTTGTGCAACATCATGGGTAAGAATGGGCATTGTCTTTCAGCTCTTGTGGATGTTTAAAACTGATACAAATTCTTGCCACCCCATGGCAAAATGTGTAGAATTGCAATGTTTTTATGAAATTGCTACATTTTCTCTCCACCATGGAAAAACGTGTAAAATGGCAGAAAATGTACTTTTAAAACTACATTTTTTTTTCAACCGCTGTCAAGATAGGGGCCACTAAAATGTTTTGCAGAGAGGTGACAAATCTCACTTACGGCCCCCAAAAGGCTAGAACCGGCCCTGTAAATAAGATACACAGCAGGCAGTTCAAAGATAATTACAGTATACAAACATCAAGCTAATTAAATAATCTCCGAATCTAATATCTCTAAATAAGAGCATCACTGTGATCATAGAGTCAATGCTAGGCAAATCATTTGGCGAACTATGTTGATTACACAGTGTGTTTTACATATCGATATTTTTTTAGATATATATACAGTATATCTAAAGTGAATGGATGATGTGAAAAGTGCCATTTCTTCTCACTTTTTCTATGAATCCAGTGTTTTGGTGGAACAGTTGTCTCTATGAATGCAGTGTTTTGACCAGTCTTTCTGTCTCTGCCTGTCTCTATGTGAGTGGTGATTTAATATGACATGGGTTTCTCTAGGGCTGGGGAGGGGGGTCAAGGAGAATGAAGTGGAGTGGAATTTTATTACAAGGCACTTTGGCTGATTCCATTTGGCAATAGAGGGGTTAGAGAGGGGTCTCCAGATTTTATGACTCCCTCCACCTCTCCTCCCCCTTCTTTGGATGTTTCTAGGCCCGTAGGTGGTTGCAGCTGGGTGTCTGACATCTCAGAACCTGGGATCTTTCGTAGTTGCTTGTCTGTTCGCTTGTGGAATAGTCATTTGTCATCCTTTTTGTTTATTTATCTTTCCATCCTTCCACTCCTCCCCCAGCTCATCCCTCCTTTCACTGCATCTCTCTCTCTCCCTTCCCCTCTCTCTCTCTCTCTCTCTCTCTCTCTCTCTCTCTCTCTCTCTCCCTTCCCCTCTCTCTCGCTCTCTCTCTCTTTCTCTCCTCCTCACCCTCTCTCTCTCCCTCTCTCCCCTCCGGCCCTGATAACAGAGCCCTAGGAACTTGTCACCCAAAGCTCACCTAATCAAGTAAAAACCCATCTATCCAGGGAGGGGAGGCATTGCCTCCTCTCCCTGTCCCGGCATATCCTTTCCTTCTCCTATCTCTTTCAGCAGAGCTAAACCTCTTTTTCTCTCATCTCTCATCTCCTGCTTTACTCTATCCTTACGTGTGCTCTTTTTTTCTTATCTCTTTTCTCTCTCGATGCTTTCAGCGAGCCCTGCATTTAGCTTACTCTGTGCTGCGTGGAAAAGAAAAAGGCATGACCATTTCATATGAATAGATATGAGGTCTGCCTTGTAGTTCATCAGTATCATATCCAGTACCCACTTTTCTCTGTAGCCATTCCTGTGGTTAACATCAGCATTTTATCTCATTCTGGTCTTCACCACAGACCATTTGCTATTACTCATCTCACATTATCACATCTATATTTACCATTGTGTTTTCTCTGTGGTGGATGGTGGGCCACTGGTCCTGTTCAGGGATTCATGTTCAGCCTGTAGATATATGGGTCATGACCTAGTGTTTGTGTTATGTTGTTACTCTTGTCAGTTATTATTTTGGGTCACCAGCTTTGTCCGGCAATATAGGCTACTGTACAGTACAAGTGCAACAGTTTTGTGTGTGTATAGAAAGTAGTAGTACTGAACTCAGGGCAAGCTCTTAGTCATCCAGCGGGGTATTTGGTACAATGGGTAAGAGAGTCTCCCTCTGAATCTTTCAAAATAAAATTTGATTTGATTTGATTTGAAAATGTTAATCCTCTTATGTGCCCCCTGTAACGCAAACACGCAGAGGCATGCATGGTACACATTAGAGGTCGACCGATTTTATAATCGTTACCGATTATTGGAGGACCAAAAAAGCCGATACCGATTAATCGGCCGATTTTTTAAAATGTATTTATTTGTAATAATGACAATTACACAATACTGAATGAACACTTATTTTAACTTAATATAATACATCAATAAAATCAATTTAGCCTCAAGTAAATAATGAAACATGTTCAATTTGGTTTAAATAATGCAAAAACAAAGTGTTGGAGAAGAAAGTAAAAGTGCAATATGTGCTATGTAAGAAGGCTAACGTTTCAGTTCCTTGCTCAGAACATGAGAACATATGAAAGCTGGTGGTTCCTTTTAACATGAGTCTTCAATATTCCCAGGTAAGAAGTTTTAGGTTGTAGTTATTATAGAAATTATAGGACTATTTCCCTCTATACCATTTGTATTTCATTAACCTTTGACTATTGGATGTTCTTATAGGCACTTTAGTATTGCCAGTGTAACAGTATAACTTCCGTCCCTCTCCTCGCTCCTCCCTGGGCTTGAACCAGCAACACAACGACAACAGCCACCCATGCAGAGCAAGGGGAACAACTACTAGAAGGCTCAGAGCGAGTGACGTTTGAAACGCTATTAGCGCGCGCTAACTAGCCAGCCATTTCACTTCGGTTACACCTGCCTCATCTCGGGAGTTGAACGCACGAAAGTGCTGTTTGAATTAATGTTAACGCGCCTGCTTCTGCCTACCACCGCTCAGTCAGATACTTAGATATTTGTATACTTGTATGCTCAGTCACATTATATACAACGCAGGACACGCTAGATAATATCTAGTAATATCATCAACCATGTGTAGTTAACTAGTGATTATGATTGATTGTTTTTTACAAGATAAGTTTTAATGCTAGCTAGCAAATTACCTTGGCTTACTGCATTCGCGTAAAGGCAGTCTCCTTGTGGAGTGCAACGAGAGAAAGGCAGGTCGTTATTGCGTTGGACTAGTTAACTGTAATGTTGCAAGATTGGATCCCCCGAGCAGACAAGGTGAAAATCTGTCGTTCTGCCCCTGAACAAGGCAGTTAACCCACCGTTCCTAGGCCGTCATTGAAAATAAGAATGTGTTCTTAACTGACTTGCCTAGTTAAATAAAAGTATAAAAAATGGCAAATCGGCCCAAAAATACAGATTTCTGATTGTTATGAAACTTGAAATCGGCCCTAATTAATCGGCCATTACGATTAATCGGTCGACCTCTAGTACACACACACATACACAGGCATGAATGTGCACACACACACATACACGCGCACAGGCACAAATCCACCAAACGTCGCACCAGACAGACCCTGTCAAAGGGTATCTCACAAACACATACACTTTCACTTGCATGTAATCCTACTACTGTTGCCTGCTACTGTGGGTAACATAAGACTATATTTGGAGAACTAACTGTTTAGTCATAGTCATATGGTCTTCTGTTACAGTACAGTTCAGCTCTACATGCCCTTCCCTGATAAGGTGACTTCAGCTTGGATTTAGCTCGAGAGCATTGAAGCCCTGTGTGGACTGATATGCCTGCTGTGTAAAGAGCAGGCCCAGGTATGACTTTGACTCTGCAGAGGGGGATGTGTAGCTGGAAGACAAGACTGCTGACTAGGTAGAGTAGTGTGTCTGTGTCCTCTGACTACCCTTGACCCAGTTCTTCTGCCTCCTATCATCACACCACATGCTCAGCATATTGCATGCAGCACGATCAGAGTGTAGTAGTGGGAGCTCTGTAGTAGTGGGAGCTCTTAACACAGAGATGTTCACTATGTGAGCACATGCGCATATCAGAAAGAGGGAGGTTTAGTGTGTGTACATGTGTGTGTGTGTCTCTGCATGGGCGCATGCGTGTGTGTCCTGGCTTGACTTCAAGAAGTCTGATAACTGCTGAAACCCATGAGAATTGACCTGTCCTCTCCTCCAGTGCCTGCTCAATCTGTTCCACTCACTAACCCCAATCAGCCTCTATCTACGTCCTCATCCTCATTTCCCTCTCCCTAGGCCTCCCTCCCAACAGTTCCCAGGCCCCTAAACTTAATCTGTTAATATTACACCCCATACCCTTACCCCACTGCCCATTCCCTTTTCCCTCCTAGGCCTCTGGTCTGGATGTTCTGTAGCCCAGCAGAGAGGCATCAGATGGGGATTGATGACCAAAAGTCCCCCTGACTCCCCCAGATCTGTTCCTATTGATCCCTGGCTGTCTGGCAGAGGAAGGACTAGGAGGGCTGATGGATGATGGTCCACTGGGATGGAGTGGAGACACTCAGTTAGTCATGGATGTCTCACACAGCCTTTTCAGACCATCACTTTGTCCTATACAGCATAGCCCCAGCCAGCAAACAGGTCCTCCCAGTAGGCTATAGCTCAGCTCAACTTGGCTCAGCTCATTTCTATGAAAAGGGTAAGGCACAGAGCAGTCTCAAACTCCTGTCCTCATTTCAAGAGCTCAGCGAAGGAGAGCTGATGACATTTGTTTGTCTTATTTCAACATAGAGCTTGGCTGGAACAGAAATGGGGCAGCAGGTAGCCTAGTGGTTAGTGTTGGGCCAGTAACAGGAAGGTTGCTGGATTGAATCCCCGAGCTGACAAGGTAAAAACCTGTCACTCTGCCCCTGAACAAGGCAGTTAACCCACTGTTCCCTGGTAGGCCGTCATTGTAAATAAACATTTGTTCTTAACTGACTTGCCTAGTTAAATAAAGGTAAACATATATATTTTTTAATTAAAGTGGTATTGTTGTGGTTTAGAATAGCCAACTAAACTACTTCCTCTGGAACTTGTTTTATCTTGATTCATGGTTGCAGAGAGTTGGAAAGCTGACTACCACCCTGAGCTAGATCAATGTTGTGTCATCTATCTGGTATGTTCAGTATCGTGCGTGTCTGTGTATGTGTGTGCGCATGTTTGTCATTGGAGGCTGGTGGGAGGAGCTATAGGAGGACGTGCTCATTGTAATGGCTGGAATGGAATCAATGGAATGGAGTCAACACGTTGTTTCTATGTGTTTTATGTGTTTGGAGCCCTTCCATTCATTCCATTCCAGCCATTACAATGAGTATGTCCTTCTATAGTTTCTAACATCAGCCTCCTCTGGTGTGTGTGTCTCTGGTATTATTGACTGTGTTGTCGTCTGTGCTGTCATCTCCTCTCCCCTTCAGTCCTCAGCCTGTCTATCAGCCAATGATCTCTATCTGCCTGACACCACTACCCAATCATTCAGCTCTGTCCTCTCCTTGAGAGAGATATCTCACTATCAGCTCTCTTAATCCACTGTTACTGACAGCGATAAGTTCATTCCTTAAGATCTCCACATGCAGATAGCCCCTTATGTCTATGATATAATTAAGTAATAAGCCCCGAGGGGGTGTCGTATATGGCCTATATACAATGACTAAGGGTTGTTCTTATGCACAACGCAACGTGGAGTACCTGGATGCAGCCCTTAGCCGTGGTATATTGACCATATACCGCAAACCCCTGAGGTGCCTTATTGCTATTATAAACTGGTTACCAACATAATTAGAGCAGTAAAAATACATGTTTTGTCGTACCGATGGTATACGCATTCAGGGCTTGAACCACCCAGTTTATAAACGTGGTTATATATCTGAGATGTTTTATTTTAAATCATATGATATTGGAGCGCATAAAATCACTTTGCAATCGGGTGGATCAAAAGCCACTGGAGTAACAACCATGTTGTTATAGTTGGATATTGTGTTTGGACAGCATTGACATGTGTAGGTGTCATTCATCACATCCTTGTTGTTTATTTATTAGTCACAGTGTTGGGGTTTGTCTGTGATCTCACTTTGGTCTAAGACCTATTGTATGTGAAAGTGTTCCTTTAGTCTTAGTGGTTAACGCGTCATGGATCTGAAAGTTATTCAACTTAAATGTTCTTATCTGTTGCATTACCTTCAGTAAGACGCATCTCACTGGTTTAGCCCCGTGATGGGCTAAAATTAGTGGGGAACTATATAAAAACGTATATATATTTTTTAAATACAATTTATTTTTCATATCTACTTCATCTTTTGAATAATTTTTCTGATTTTCTGATTCCATCATCAGTTTGTGTTAAAAATAGATTTTTCTTTGGTGGTTTCTGGGTCGAAAAATCTAGCTAACTCAGCCAGCCATTGGTTAGGCCTTCAGAAGCTGTAAAGAAGGCCTCTGCCATTCAATTGTATTAGAGCAAACAATTTGGAGTTACCCAACAGTGAGCAGTAGCCTACTTCAAAGACCTAGCCAGTTTTAAGAAGTCAGCTGTGCTTAAAATTTCTCTCTTTCTCTTTCTTTCTCTTTCTCTCTCTCTCTCTTTCTTCCCCTCCCCTTGTTCAGATGCTGTGAGTGCAGTGCCTCCCTGTCCCACTGGTACTATGAGAAGGAGGGCCGGCTCTTCTGCAAGAAGGATTACTGGGCCAAGTTTGGAGAGCTGTGCCATGGATGCAATGACCCCATCACCACCGGACTGATTATGGTAACATAGTCTACCGCCACAAAGAGCACAGTAACTAGATCCTCCTGACTAGAGTACTAGAGCTCCCTCTCCTCTCTGTCTTCACCAGTCAATCTCTCCAATCAGCCACAGACTTGATACGACACTCCTGTTACAGTCTGTCGGATATGGTTTCCGCAACAACATCCACACAGAAACACTGGTCTCCACTTTACATTACCTGTAATTAGACAGTATGCTTTACACATCCCTATAAGCTTTACGGTGAGAGGCATTAACTGTTTCAGTAAAGAGAACAGTCTGAGAGGAGAGGTGTGAAAGGACATGTGGGTCAGTGGAGGATGTACATGAGATCTGCCCTTCTCTGATAAAGGGTGTTGGGTTGGTGTGGAATGAATTGAATTTCACTAGTCAGGGGTCGGTAACAGGCGGGCTCGCAAGTGATTTTTTTTGGGGCCCGCAAAGTCTTAAGAGTAAAAAAAGATCTATATATATAAATCACTTGTGAGCCCTCCTGTATATACAGCTCTGGAAAAAAAATCTAAAGACCACTGCAAAACTATCAGTTTTACTATTTATAGGTACAGTGGGGGAAAAAGTATTTAGTCAGCCACCAATTGTGCAAGTTCTCCCACTTAAAAAGATGGGAGAGGCCTGTAATTTTCATCATAGGTACACTTCAACTATGAAAGACAAAATGAGAAAAAAAATCCAGAAAATCACATTGTAGGATTTTTAATGAATTTATTTGCAAATTATGGTGGAAAATAAGTATTTGGTCACCTACAAACAAGCAAGATTTCTAGTTCTCACAGACCTGTAACTTCTTCTTTAAGAGGCTCCTCTGTCCTCCACTCGTTACCTGTATTAATGGCACCTGTTTGAACTTGTTATCAGTATAAAAGACACCTGTCCACAACCTCAAACAGTCACACTCCAAACTCCACTATGGCCAAGACCAAAGAGCTGTCAAAGGACACCAGAAACAAAATTGTAGACCTGCACCAGGCTGGGAAGACTGAATCTGCAATAGGTAAGCAGCTTGGTTTGAAGAAATCAACTGTGGGAGCAATTATTAGGAAATGGAAGACATACAAGACCACTGATAATCTCCCTCGATCTGGGGCTCCACGCAATATCTCACCCCGTGGGGTCAAAATGATCACAAGAATGGTGAGCAAAAATACCAGAACCACACGGGGGAACCTAGTGAATGACCTGCAGAGAGCTGGGACCAAAGTAACAAAGCCTACCATCAGTAACACACTACGCCGCCAGGGACTCAAATCCTGCAGTGCCAGACGTGTCCCCCTGCTTAAGCCAGTACATGTCTAGGCCCATCTGAAGTTTGCTAGAGAGCATTTGGATGATCCAGAAGAACATTGGGAGAATGTCATATGGTCAGATGAAACCTAAATAAAACTTTTTGGTAAAAACTCAACTCATCGTGTTTGGAGGACAAAGAATGCTGAGTTGCATCCAAAGAACACCATACCTACTCTGTGAAGCATGGGGGTGGAAACATCATGCTTTGGGGCTGTTTGTCTGCAAAGGGACCAGGATGACTGATCTATGTAAAAAAGAGTGAATGGGGCCATGTATCGTGAGATTTTGAGTGAAAACCTCCTTCCATCAGCAAGGGCATTGAAGATGAAACGTGGCTAGGTCTTTCAGCATGACAATGATCCCAAACACACCGCGCCCGGGCAACGAAGGAGTGGCTTCATAAGAAGCATTTCAAGGTCCTGGAGTGGCCTAGTCAGTCTCCAGATCTCAACCCCATAGAAAATCTTTGGAGGGAGTTGAATATCCGTGTTGCCCAGCAACAGCCCCAAAACATCATTGCTCTAGAAGAGATCTGCATGGAGGAATGGGCCAAAATACCAGCAACAGTGTGTGAAAACCTTGTGAAGACTGACAGAAAACGTTTGACCTCTGTCATTGCCAACAAAGGGTATATAACAAAGTATTGAGATAAACTTTTGTTATTGACCAAATACTTATTTTCCACCATAATTTGCAAATAAATTCATTATAAATCCTACAATGTGATTTTCTGCATTTTTTTTTCTCATTTTGTCTGTCATAGTTGAAGTGTACTTATGATGAAAATTACAGGCCTCTCTCATCTTTTTAAGTGGGAGAACTTGCACAATTGTTGGCTGACTAAATACTTTTTTGCCCCACTGTATGTGTTTGGGTAAAATTAACTTTTTTTAAATTCTGTTTTATTATTTAATTTTATTTTATTCTATAAACTACTGACAACATTTCTCCCAAATCCCAAATAAAAATATTGTCATTTAGAGCATTTATTTGCAGAAAATAACAACTGGTCAAAATAACAAAAAATATGCAGTGTTGTCAGACCTCGAATAATGCAATGAAAATAAGTTCATATTCATTTTTAAACAACACAATTCTAATGTTTTAACTTAGGAAGAGTTCATAAATCAATATTTGGTGGAATAACCATGAATTTCAATCACAACTTTCATCTGTCTTGGCAGGCTCTCCACCAGTCTTTCACATTGATGTTGGGTGACTTTATGCACGCTTGGCGCAAACATTCAAGCAGCTCAGCTTTGTTTGATGGCTTGTGACCATCCATCTTCCTCTTGATCACATTCCAGAGGTTTTCAATGGTTCAGGTCTGGAGATTGGGCTGGCCATGACAGGGTCTTGATCTGGTGGTCCTCCATCCATACCTTGATTGTCTTGGCTGTGTGGCATGGAGCATTGTCTTGCTGACAACGCTGGGCCAATTGTGCACCGCCCTATGGGACTCCCAATCACGTCCGGATGTTATACAGCCTGAATTCGAACCAAGGACTGTAACGACACCTCTTGCACTGAGATGTCGTGCCTTAGAACACTGTGCCACTCAGAAGCCAGTTCCCCTCTCACAAAGACATGGTGGTTGGAACCAAAAATCTCAAATTTGGAATCATCAGACCAAAGGACAGATTTCCACCGGTCTAATGGTCATTGCTCGTGTTTCTTGGCCCAAGCAAGTCTCTTCTTCTTATTGGTGTCCTCTAGTAGTGGTTTCTTTGCAGCAATTCGACCATGAAGGCCTGATTCAAGCAGTCACATCTGAACAGTTGATGTTGAGATGTGTCTGTTACTTAAACTCTGTGAAGCATTTATTTGGGCTGCAATTTCTGAGGCTCGTAACTCTAATGAATTTATCCTCTGCAGCAGAGGTAACTTTGGGTCTTTCTCTCCTGTGGGAGTCCTCATGAGAGCCAGTTTCATCATAGCGCATGATGGTTTTTCCGTCTGCACTTGACTGACCTTCATGTCTTAAAGTAATGATGGACTGCCGTTTCTCTTTGCTTATTTGAGCTGTTCTTGACATAATATGTACTTGGTCTTTTACCAAATAGGGCTATCTTCTGTATACCACTGGCTTGCCTAGTTAAATATAGGTTTAAAAAAACACATTAAAAAGGAATGAAATTCCACAAATTAACTTTTAACAAGGCAAACCTGTTAATTGAAATGCTTTCCAAGTGACGACCTCATGAAGCTATCATTCTACAATGTAGAAAATAGTGAAAATAAGAAAGTCCCTGGAATGAGTAGGTGTGTCCAAACTTTTGACTGGTACTGTATATAAACTCATCAAAAAAAAGAAAGTCCCTTTTTTCAGGACCCTGTCTTTCAAAGATAAATTGTAAAAATCAAAATAACTTCACCGATCTTCATTGTAAAGGGTTTAAACACTGTTTCCCATGCTTGTTCAATGAACCATAAACAATTAATGAACATGCACCTGTGGAACGGTCGTTAAGAAACTAACAGCTTACAGGCGGTAGGCAATTAAGGTGACAGTTATGAAAACTGAGGACACTAAAGAGGACTTTCTACTGACTCTGAAAAACACCAAAAGGGTCCCTGCTCATCTGCGTGAACGTGCCTTAAGCATGCTGCAAGGAGGCATGAAGACTGCAGATGTGGCCAGGGCAATAAATTGCAATTTCCGTACTGTGAGAAGCCTAAGACAGCGCTACAGGGAGACAGGATGGACAGCTGATCGTCCTCGCAGTGGCAGACCACTTGTAACAACACCTGCACAGGATCGGTTGTAAGACTGAGAGCTTGTAGGCCTGTTGTAAGGCAGGTCCTCACCAGACATCATTTGTGCTCATGTCCTCACCAGACATGGGCACAAACCCACCGTCGCTGGACCAGACAGGACTGGCAAAAATTGCTCTTCACTGACGAGTCGCGGTTTTGTCCCACCAGGGGTGATGGTCGGATTCGCGTTTATCGTTGAAGGAATGAGTGTTACACCGAGATCTGTACTCTGGAGCGGGACCGATTTGAAGGTGGAGGGTTCATCATGGTCTGGGGCGGTGTGTCACAGCATCATCTGACTGAGCTTGTTGTCATTGCTGGCGATCTCAACGCTGTGCGTTACAGGGAAGACATCCTCCTCCCTCATGTGGTACCCTTCCTGCAGGCTCATCCTGACATGACCCTCCATCATGACAATGCCACCAGCCATACTGCTCATTCTGTGCGTGTTTTCCTGCAAGACAGGAATGTCAGTGATCTGCCATGGCCAGCGAAGAGCCCGGATATCAATCCCTTTGGGCACGTCTGGGACCTGTTGGATCAGAGGGTGAGGGCTAGGGCCATTCCTACCCAGAAATGCCCGGGAACTTGCAGGTGCCTTGGTGGAAGAGTGGGGTAACATCTCACAGCAAGAACTGGCAAATCTGGTGCAGTCCATGAGGAGGAGATGCACTGCAGTACTTAATGCAGCTGGTGGCCACACCAGATACTGACTGTTACTTTTGATTTTGACCCCCCCTTTGTTCAGGGACACATTATTCCATTTCTGTTAGTCACATGTCTGTTGAACTTGTTAGTTTATGTCTCAGTTGTTGAATCTTGTTATGTTCATACAAATTTTTACACATGTAAATTTTGCTGAAAATAAACGCAGCTGACACTGAGAGGACGTTTTCTTTTTTAATATCTTTTTACTGTTAAAACTATAATTTAGGGAACGATTTATGTGGTTGTTTTTTTATTTTTAAATACTAAATCACCAAGAATTCAGTTAAAAAATATTTTAATTAATAAAATCTGTTCCCAAATATTCCTACAAATAAAACGAGAGACCTGATTGTGCCTCAATGTAATCAAGGTATGACATGTTTATGTTATTTTATGTTATTTTCAAATACAATCTATTTTTGGGCTTACTTGTGGTCAATTTTCTGGGTACAATTGTTTATAATTATGTTTCGGCACCCGACCATCTGCTCAGGCAAAATGGTGGCTTAATCTAGTTGCCTACCCCTGCACTAGTGGGAGTGCATTCATGTTTTGTTGATGATTGTTTCATGCACTTTCAATGCTCAACAAAAATGATTCCACACTTTGCAATATGCATTAACTGCATTGCTGTTCATTCACCTCCAATTTTCTTTACATAGGTATTTTTCATTGGTAATCACTAGCTTCTAGTAATCATCACAGTTTCCTAGTGTAACAGGCTGTTGGAAAGAGAGGACCAAGATGCAGCGTGGTAAGTGTCCATGTTAGATTTATTCGATAACTAAACACTGAAACACAGAGACAGAAAACAGGAACTAAGATCAGGGCATGACACCTAGTACATAGTCAAATATGAATTATCAATAGACAGATTAAAGCTTCCGCTAAGAGTTCTTGGAAATATATCAGTCTACATTGTGAAAAATCCACGCGTGAGTGTAGCCTGTGAGAAATAATGTTAATTGTGCGGTAACCATTTGTATTCTCCCCAGCAGTAGCATGTCACACTTTGAAATGTGGTATTTTACCATCAAGCCATTTGAAGTGTGATTTCGCCTGGTTTCTCTCTTTAGTATGTCAAAAAGGGTGAAATATTACAGTGACTTAATCCTTGTTTATGAGCTGTGGTATGCTCAGTGTGCCATCAGGGTTTCCAACCCAGATAGATAAAAATGTAAATAGGTATTTTGTATTGCAAATCAGCAGTAGACAGGCGGCATAGGCAGCACATGAGTTTTAAGTTTGGGGAAGCTAATTCTCACCATGAAAATGCACCTTTAGAATAAAGCATTCCATGCATCATCACATTTGCAGAGTTATGTTAGATAGCCTACTATTCCTAATGTGATGAGTAGAGTAGATAGTCATAATTTTGGCTAATAATGCAACTCAATAACTGTTCGCAAAAGGAGAGAGCGTAGAGTAGGCTATAGTGCCTTCAGAAAGTATTCATACACACAATAATGACTAAGTTAAAACGTGTTTTTTGAAATGTAGCAAATTTATTGTAAATGAAATACAGAAATATTTAATTTAAATAAGTATTCACACCACTGAGTCAATACTTTGTAGAAGTACCTTTGGAGATGGGAAAACCTTCCAGAAGTACAACCATCTCTGCAGCACTCCGCCAATCAGGTCTTTATGGAAGAGTGGCCAGACGGAAGCCACTCGTCAATAAAAGGCACATGACAGCCTGCTTGGAGTTTGTCAAAAGGCACCTAAAGACTCTGAGACCATGATAAACTAGATTATCTGGTCTAATGAAACCAGCATTGAAATCTGTGGCTTGAATGCCAAGCTTCACGTCTGGCTGAAACCTAGCACCAAGCATGGGGGTGGCAGCATCAGGCTGAGGGGATGTTTTTTCAGCGGCAGAGACTTGGAGACTAGTCAGGATTGAGGCAAAGATGAACAGAGCAAAATACAGAGAACTCCTTGATGAAAACCTGCTCCAGAGCGCTCAGGACCTCAGACTGGTGTGAAGGTTCACCTTCAAACAGGACAACAACCCTAAACACACAGCCAAGACAACGCAGGAGTTGCTTCGGGACAAGTCTCTGAATGTCCTTGAGTGGCCCAGCTAGAGTGGCCCAGCCCAGCCAGAGCCCGGACTTGAATCCGATCAAACATCTCTGGAGAGACCTGAAAATAGCTGTGCAACAACGCTCCACATCCAACCTGACTGAGCTTGAGAAGATCTGCTAAGAAGAATGTGAGAAACTCCCCAAATACAGATGTGCCAAGCTTGTAGCATCATACCCAAGAAGACTTGAGACTGTAGTTTCTGCCAAAGGTGCTTCAACAAAGTACTCAGTAAAGGGTCTGAATACTTAAGTAAAAGTGATATTTCATTTTTATTTTATATTAGCTAACATTTTTACGAATCTATTTTTGCTTTGTCATTATGGGGTATTGTGTGTAGATTGATGAGGGGGGGAAAAAATATTTCATCAATTTTAGAATAAGGCTGTAACTTAACAAAATGTGGAAAAAATCAAGTGGTCTGATTACTTTCCGAAAGGCACTCTACTCTATATTGTTAATGCTTATGTTGAACCCTGTTTTGAGGTAATATGTTCAGTAACTCTAAGAGAGAGTTAGTGCTTGTTGTGGTCGCTTAGTCAGGAATAAATATGTATATTTTTTATATCCTGGAGCAGACCTCTTTGACGTGCGCAAACACACACACACACACACACACACACACACACACACACACACACACACACACACACACACACACACACACACACACACACTCATTCAATGTTTTTGGCTCTCTACCATTTACAGCCAGGATTTGTATGTGTATGTCCTTCTCTGTATCTATGCATCCGTGCAAGAGTGTGTTTCATTTACACTCAACCCACAGCCAGGCTTCTGCAGTGCAATCTTAGTAATTAACCACCCACCCAGCGGAGGCCAGCAGAGCCAAAAGGGAATCAGAGATGGCAGCTAGAGCTCGCCCTTCCCTGCCCTGCCACCTGCTACCCATTACCCAGAGTCCTCTACAGGGCCAGATGTATCACTCACATTTCCCTTACAGTGTAAAGAACCCACTGACGTCCGACCATGGTTCAGTCCAACTAAAACAGTCAGGCAATCACGTTATCACAAAGATGTCAGACCAATGGTGTTATAGATGGACGGACCAACTGACCGACCGAACCGAACGGCAGACAAGGTCAACTTCCTCTGCTGCTTTTCATTCCCTGCGCCTTGGACATATGACGTGATGCAGTCCAATCCCACACACCCTCTCTTGGCATCAGGCCAGCCAAACAGGGCTGACTGCATTTCGTCAGCCCACAAAAAGCATCCTCTGAAAGAGGGTTTTGTTTGTTGGAGCCGGGATAGAGAAAGCACTCCAAAACCGTGTGATGCAATGTGGCTGTGACTCAGTCTGCTGATTGAAATGTCACATTGATCAGGTCGTTTTGGTCGGACAAGAGAACAGAATGAATTGAGACATTTCTCACCGTGCCGCTGCTTTCGGTGAGGTTTTCCTATAAGGAGTCCAGAGCTTCAGATCAATGGAAGCAGCCATAAAGCCTCATTCAACCACTGTTTGTGGTTGGATTTGCGAACCAGTGCCACTCACCCTACACACGAGATTATATGGCCGTCTTGTACATTTTCAAGAAGCTTAACACTTGAACTTACATCTTTATGTAAGCCCTATCCTCTGTCAACCATGATCACAGAATCCTCCTCATGTAGGATGAGCTCCTCTCTCTCCCACCCGCCACCTCTCTCTCTATCTCTCTGTTTTCGCCATTGACTTCTGCAGCCTTGATCCGATGAGTGGTCAGAGTTAGGGGCCAGTAATTTATAACGCCTATTCTGTTCAAGGTGATTTATGACTTGGATACAGAGCCAAGTGCAGTAATTGAATCCACTGTCCTGCTGCCTCCCTCCCCGTTGCCTCCCTCTCTCCTGCCTCCCTGGTTTCTACCTCCCTCACTGCTGACTACAGAAAAACCTCAGAGATAATTTGGACATTAGTTAGCAGTAAAGAATTGTGCCGTTTCTCAAACCGCTTAGGTTAATTTCTTCCACTCTGGTATAGTGTTGGCGTGTCCTGCGGGAGTAGGTAGGCTATGTCCCTGCAGGTATTCAAACGGGGTCGCCATGACCCAAAGGCAAGCATGCCAACCACAGCCCCAAGAGAATGAACTCCCTTGGGTGGTTAATAATGCATTTAAAGGCCAGGGTCGTTTCAGTATTGTTATGAGTGGATGGATATTGGGAAATTAACATATTTTCAAGAAACTTTACAGTACATGATATGTCCCTCCCTTTCACGGACAGTCACAGTTTAGCAACTTCTTATAACAACTCCCACTGGTGTGAGACCACAAGACACTCACTTTCAGACATTAAGACTGTACGATTTTCAGTTTGTCACCATGGTGATTGAGCAATAGTCAGTGAACAACATGTCAGATTCTGAAATTAGGGTGGGAGCTGGTTTGTTTGTGTCTGGTCAGATATGCCTGGGGGTGAGTGTTGGAAAGTAGACTTGAATTACTGTAAGGGTTTCAGCATGTCACCGTAGAGGTTGAGCAACATTGGAAAGGTAGCAGGAATGTGTATTTACAGAAAGGGGGCTTACACTTCCTTCCTGCTAAGGTTTTAGTGAGGTGGAATTTATTTACCATGACCTGCCTGCCTAGTCTTGTTTGACTGCCTACAATGACTTTGTCAACATTTTCCATCCCACACCATAGAATGGAGAGATCTTTACATATTCACACGTATCCACGCATAACAATATGAACTTCAACCTGGTCTGACACTTTGATGAACGTCTTGAAAACTCCATCGTTAATAACATTTTGGTACCTTTTCAGATCCAATATTCTTTGCTTTTTAGTGGGGTTTTCCAATTATATTATACTTGTGGTGGCATGTTCACATTCCTCCCCAATAGAAACCTCTATCTAATGACTTTTTGACCACTTCTGCTTTATTTAAAAATAGAAACGACCTCCATGGAAATTATTTTATTTCCCTACTAGTGAAATTCTAGTTTAAGTGCCTTTCTCAAGGGCACAACGGCAGGCATGTAGGATTTGATACCTGCAACCCTCCGGTTGCCAGCTGACTTCCAAAAAGATTTTACCCATCTGACCCAGGATTTGAACTGGCAACCCTTCGATTGCTGGCTCATCTCTCTAACCGCTAGGTTACCTACACTATCTCCAATAACACAGCCACCTTACTACACTGTTATGTAGCGTTTCTATTGGCTGAGGTGCCATTGATCAACCATTGTAATACTGTCTGGCACTCTATTTTTGCTTAATGTTCTATTGTTCTTCAGGGTCAGTCATTTCCAAGAGAAGACTGTATTGAAAAGTGATGCTGTTTCCTCTTGGAAGCATCTGACCCTGAAGATAACTTTTTCAAAAATGGTGTTACGTTACAGCCTTATTCTAAAATTTATTTATTTTTAATTAAAAAAATCGCAGCAATCTACACACAATAGCCCATAATGACAAAGCGAAAACAGGTTTTTAGAAATTGTATCCAATATATAAAAAAGAAAAAACTGATATCTTATTTACATAAGTATTCAGACCCATTGCTATGAGACTCGAATTTGAGCTCAGGTGCATCCTGTTTCCATTGATCATCCTTGAGATGTTTCTACAACTTGATTGGAGTCCACCTGTTGTAAATTCAATTAATTGGACATTATTTGGAAAGGCACACACACAACTGTCCCACAGTTGACAGTGCATGTCACAGCAAAAACCAAGCCATGAGGTCGAAGGAATTGTCTGTAGAGCTCTGAGACAGGATTATGTCGAGGCACAGATCTAGGGAAGGGGACCAACAAAAATTCTGTAGTATTGAAGGTCCCCAAGAACACAGTGCCCTTCATCATTCTTAAATGGAAGAAGTTTGGAACCACCAAGACTCTTCCTAGAGCTGTCCGCCTGGCCAAACTGAGCAATCGGGGGAGAAGGGCCTTGGTCGGGGAGATGACCAAGAACCTGATGGTCATTCTAACAGGGCAATGGATTTTCTCTGTGGAGATTGGAAAACCTTCCAGAAGTACAACCATCTCTGCAGCACTCCGCCAATCAGGTCTTTATGGAAGAGTGGCCAGACGGAAGCCACTCCTCAGTAAAAGGCACATGACAGCCTGCTTGGAGTTTGTCAAAAGGCACCTAAAGACTCTCAGACCATGAGAAGCAAGATTCTCTGGTCTGATGAAACCAAAATTGAACTCTCTGACTTGAATGCCTAGCGTCACGTTTGGAGGAAACCTAGTACCATCCCCACGGTGAAGCATGGAGGTGGCAGCATCATGCTGTGAGGATGTTTTTCAGAGGCAGGGACTGGGAGACTAGTCAGGATCGAGGCAAAGGTGAACGGAGCAAAATACAGAGAAATCCTTGATGAAAACCTGCTCCAGAGGTCTCAGGATGTCAGACTGGGACAAAGGTTCACCTTCAAACAGTACAACAACCATAAGCACACCATAAGCACACAGCCGAGACAACGCAGCAGTGGCTACAGATGTAGGACCTTCATTTTATCACAGAGGAAATGTTAAATGTGTATTGTAATTTTGAGGTTTAAAATGGCTTCAGAAGTTTGTAGTTTCCACTTTGAAATTTCAGACTTGATTTTCCCTTGTGAAAAATGAATCAACCCCAACAAAAATGTCCATTCATTATAATCCACATAATAATTCACATTTCCTGTTGCTGCAGGATTCTTTTCCAGCTGTAGCAAACTGGCTCAAATTAAGATCCTACGTTTGTAGAATCAGTCTGTCATCCTCCCCACTAGTACAGTAAGCCCTCTAAAACAACCAATGTTGGATGACATGATGGTGTCGCGTGAGGGCTTTGGCTAGCCCCCTTTTTTAATTTGACATTTCAGACAGAGGATTAAATATGATTGCCTGTCAGCTAGAGGAGCTTTGGAATCAGGGGAACTAGGGAAAGGGGGATGGGGAAGAGAGAGGAAGAAATATGGGAGGGGGTATTTTCTGAAGACATCAGAGAGGAGACACAGCCAGCAGGCGCATGGGTGGGCCAGGCCAGGCAGGAAACGATGAGGTCATAAAAACAGAAAGCGAGAGCGGCTGCCGCTTGTTAGAGTTAGATAGAGAACGAGGGAGGGAGGGGGAAGAGCAGCCTGTGATGTAGTTTCAGAGATGAGCTCAGCGGCAAAGGCGTGGGCAGCTCCTCGCTCTCTCTAATTTGGCCGCTGCCTCTGTGTTGTGACAGCGGTGTGGGCTCACCAGAATGAACTAGTCTTGCCGGGAGTAGAGTGGACTGTATAGGAAAGCAGCAGCAGGGAGGCTGCCATGGTGTCAGATTTATTTTTCTGGGGATTTTGCTGTCTCAAGCTGTGGAAAAGGGACAAAAAGGTAAAATGGCTTTCCCTCTGTAGACTGTGATTGAGTGAAAGGGCTTGGCTAGCTTCAGCTTGTGTTGAGTGGGCAGGCTTGATTTTGCTGCGTTTGTGCTTTAGGTCTCTCTCTATTGCATGGTTTTAGTAGAAATAGAACATCAGTATTGATATTGTATCGTTCCCTAAAATGATGTTGTTAAGAGATATCTTCATGTTGAAAGGGTTGAAATGATCTCTAAGAAACTGGGTCCATGATATACATTTTTTGTTTGTTTCATGAAATAGAAATGAGCCGGGGCAGGCACATGGTCTATATTTAGAGTAGGTCCTGCCCAGAGCCCCAGTTACAGTAGGCTAGGCTAGTTAAAGCTTGATTGTAATGCTGAGATGATTGCAGCCCTGCACTGTACATATGCACAGTATAAACACACATGATCATGTACACACAAGTGTGCCTCTACCGGATGTCCACCTATCTATCAGAGGGAACTCAACGCTTCATTCTAGCCCTGTTTGGGACTGCTGGGTGCTGTTTCTGCAACTTGGTCTGGTCTAATCATATTTTCCCAGTTTATTCTTTCTAAGTGAGTCGGAATCAGAAACAAAATGAAAGCCTGTGTTGCCAAATGAGATCTAAGTAGGAAAGAAGGCAGTGAACGGGGGAAGCCTAATGGTGATTGGAGGCACTATATAGAACCATAATGTTTTTTGGGGGGGGCTGTCCCCATATGATAACTCTTTGAATAACACTTTGGTTCCTTGTAGTGCCTTTCTACAGAGGGTTCTACCTGGAACCAAAAAGGTTTATCCTATTGAGATAGCCGAATAACACATTATGGTTCTAGATAGCACCTCCAATCACCATTAGGCTTTCCCCATTCACTGCCTTCTTTCCTACTTAGATCTCAATTGGCAAAACAGGCTTTGTGTTGCCTGTGTATCCTATCCACACACTCTTGTGTGTGGATAGGATACAGATGTCTTTTTTCTACTCAAGATCCAGGCCATGCTCCACTTCTCTTCTCTCCACAGTTTAGGTTTGGTTTGGAAATTGAAAAGCCAAATTTCATTGCGTGATGAATTGATTTAAATGCAGGTTTCTATATTATAGACGTTCTACCCATCTGTTGTATGGAGATTTGACTGATCCTGATCCCCCAGCACCTCATCAAATGGATTTAGAATGTGGAATCCCCCATGAATCATTTTTGGAATTTGACCTAGAATTAACTCTCATGGAGTATCTATTACCTGCTGAATGTGCTGCTGATTTAATCAATTCCTGATGTCAACATCAGCTTGTGTAGCATGAAAAGTACTCCTTTTCCATTGGTTTTATGTGTACTTGCAGTCTCAGTAGGCCTCAACAACAGAACATGTTGACGCCCTGAGCTAAACTATTGCAACAGTTCCATTGAACCTCAATAGGTCACTGGAATAGCTAGTCATCTCCAGGTTTCCCATAAAGTGGTTAGTTACACCAACCGGATCCCGTCTGTGCCAGCTCTGCATCACCTCAAGGTGCTGTGCGTTACAATTAAATCACTGTTACAGATTTATCCTGCCTGGGATGGGTTAGTGAAGTCATGGCGGTGTGTGTGCAATGTTTATATCAGATTAACTGACAACGTGTGTGTGCGTGTGTAGTGTTAATACCAGGCTAACTGACGCAAGGGGTCATACCCTATGTTACTAGTTTTTTATAGTCCCCATGACCCTCCACACATGGTCCATATCACTAAATCGGCAAGACCCTTTACAGGCCCAAAATGCATCAGTATAACTGGAAGTCCATACAGGAAACAGAAGTAAGCAACCGGCTAAAGTTCCAATATCCACCACACTAATAAGCAATGTAGTGGGCAATGGGCAAGCATTCTAAATGGTATGCTAGTATGGATATTAGAATATACTGTAGCATTGGCTCCAATTCACCTAGTTTACATGGTTGGACTCAACTTTTAGAATGAATCCTAAAAAAACTAAGATGCAATAGTTTTGGGAACTGAAAATGACCTAAACTCAATATGGAGAATTCCCCTCTCATCTGTTGTTTACACTAGAGAACCTGAGAGTATCGTAGTGACACCAGGGGGTCATAAATACCTCTGATTGGTCCAACAGGGGCCATACACATTCCATAGGCTGTCTGAAAACACACACACACCACTAAACGGATTAGCCTCCCAACTTATTGGTCGTCAAACACTTAAAGTTGAAACTTTAATGACACATTTAAGTACTGAAATGACAGCTTCTGAATGGCTGTCTCATCATCACCAGGGGAATTTCCTCATTCTTGTGTAACAGAACTCAGTTTATTACACTAGTGCGAACTCATTTCCATTATCAGTCGTGCTTTGAGAGAGGCCTCAAGGAATTGTTTTCTATTTATTTGCACTGATTTGGTTTACAGTGTAGAAAGAGGAGGAAGAGAGATGATTTATTGGACAAAGAAAATGTAAAGATTTGCCTGGTTATATACATGAGTAGTTTCAGGCAGGTTCCTGCTTTCTATTTTGAGATTAGTTGCATTTCTCACCACTGTATCTTCATCACAAGTCCCCAGCTGGTGCAGTTAGTGTTCATTATAGGATCATGCTTAATATGTGACCGCCTCCCTCCACCTCACCATGGTAACAGACCCACACACTGTTTCCAGATGCTTCTCCATGGCGACCGACCCAGTTCTTCCTGGGTACTGTCCGCCCCCCTCAAAGGAAACGTGCTGATAATTTGGATTGTTGTCACAGAGGTCCTGTGTGCGCCACATGCCAAGCCACACTGCTCTCTTATACACACACATACGCATGACTACAGAGGCGGGGGACACCAGCTGTGGGTGGTTACAGTATGTGCTGTAAGTTATCCCCGCTCATTTGTAAATGGAAGATTTTTAACCAATGTTTTGGGCAGGTTTCTTGGAATTTCCAGATCAGGTGGTCTCATGCCGCATAGTTTCATTCTGAGTAATTGTAAATGAGCTAAATTAGCAGTGAGAGAAAGATAATAGAACATTCCACCCATAAGATACGCACAGGGCTATTGTTAGCGTCTATCTTTTCTTTCTCTCTCTCTCTTTCTCTCTTTCTGCTCTGTTTTTTCTTTGTGTGTGTGCGGCAGTAGCAGTTGTCAGATGTGGTTGGAGAGATGTGTTTGTGTGTAGGAAAGAGGTTTCGGGGGTCGACAAATGGCAGTAGCCACAGTGTCAGAGTGTCAGGCGTCGCACTGTCTCTTCCTCTACGTCCAGATGTCCTTCCTCTCCTCCACGCGGGGGCTCACACCTGAGACTGGCCACTGCCTGCTACACACACACCCATGCACACACACACACACAATTCTACAGTGTTAAATCAACACTGGCAGTGTTAAATGTGTCACTGGTCCAGTGTCTATACAGGTCCACACTTTGCAGTGTTAAATTAACACACCGCTTAGTGTAAAGCCTTATTTGCATATTACCCAGAGTTAACACCCATGACTGTATTTGTTGACTGTATTCCATTTTCAGTTCAGTGGCCTCCACCAAGTGAAATCC
Organism: Oncorhynchus mykiss; assembly: GCF_057628025.1. Classification (NCBI taxonomy): domain Eukaryota; kingdom Metazoa; phylum Chordata; class Actinopteri; order Salmoniformes; family Salmonidae; genus Oncorhynchus; species Oncorhynchus mykiss. The sequence goes on along the minus strand of NC_143048.1, from coordinate 20,761,108 downwards.
TAAGTGAATATATTGTCATAAAAAATGTTTCTTTAACCAAATACAACAAGTATTTAATAAGGCCTTATTTTGAGGGCCTAGTTTTACCCTATACAGTGGGCTGAAACTCATGGTTTTCAGGCCTGCAAGCCACATTATGATGCGACTGTAATTCTGTAATTCCTATTGGAATCCAACTCGAGTGGGAATATCCAACATGAATGCCGCAACCTGTATTCAGAATGACTGCCGGGTTGGGAAGACTAAGATATGAGACTATCTAAACCGGAACAACCATTTCAATAAATCAAGTCAAATAAAATGTTATTTGTCACATGCGCCGAATACAACCTTACAGTGAAATGATTACTTACAAGCCCTTAACCAACAATGCCTTTTTAAGAAAATAAGAGATAAGAATAGCAAATCATTCATGAGTAGGGTGCACTGGCAATGCAAATAGTCTGGGTAGCCATTTGATTAGCTGTTAGTCTTATGGCTTGGGGGTAGAAGCTATTTGGGAGCCTCTTGGACCTAGACTTGGCAATAACGTGTGCAATAAAGTAATAGATTGGATTAGTTTAGAAAAATGAATGTTATTTATATTTGAGTAGCATATGATCAATCAATCAATGTCCATTGCAAAAACATAGATATTGAAACAAGCATTTTTTTAAATCTACCTGCAATAGAGCATGCTGTGAAATATGCTAATGTTGGCTGTGCTTTTGGTTTAACACTGGTTAACACCAACACGGGTTCACTTACAGAGTTAATTCAACACCTGAATCACCACTAGAAATGTTATTAAAAAATCAACGCTAGGTAACGCTGGCCAATGTTTTGTGCAGACGCGAGCACACACACACACACACACACAAGCACATGCATATTTGACTATTTTACTTTACTTTATAACATACCGTAACACAAGGATAGCATGGTTGACATTACAGTGTATGCTTATTCATTATCAACTAGAAGACATTTTGACCCCTATCTTTCATCATTCATTGTACTTCAATTGTAATTCATTGTACTTCGTTTTAATTTCATCTCCGTCCCTCTGAGTGACTGTGATGTGGTGTTTACACACACTGTGATCATAACTGACATAAAGAACTCAGCCACTTATCATTGTTTACAGCCCATGTTTTACCCTTCCTACTCTACTCTACTGCAAAATACAGTGACTGTGACACACCAAGTCCCTGAGGCTGCTTCTCTTTACCAACTCATTCTGTGTTCCATCTGCTCCAGAGCTAATGGAAACCAATTACACATTCATTACCTTCTCTCTTCTCATTCACTATCTGAGTCCATCTGCTCTGTTAACATGAACAACCAGGATTCAAAAGGTACACAATTAGGTCAGGGAGTCAACCCATTTCTCTCATTCCTCTCTCTCTCTCTCTCTCTCTCTCTCTCTCTCTCTCTCTGTCTCTCTGTCTCTCTCTCTGTCTCTCTCTCTGTCTCTCTCTCTCTCTCTGTCTCTTTGTCTCTGTCTCTGGCTCTCTGTCTCTGTCTCTCTCTCTCTCTCTCTCTGTCTCTCTGTCTCTCTGTCTCTGTCTCTGTCTGTCTCTCTCTCTGTCTCTCTCTCTCTCTCTGTCTCTGGCTCTCTGTCTCTCTGTCTCTCTGTCTCTCTCTCTGTCTCTCTCTCTCTGTCTCTCTCTCTCTCTCTCTCTCTCTCTCTCTCTCTCTGTCTCTCTCTCTGGTTTCCATGAGAACACTCCCTGAGGGGGAGGGTAGACACAGGGCTGTAGAGGTAGATTTTGTTGATTACCCGGAATGTAGTTTTATCTATATTATCGACCACTGTGCCACTCTTAAAGGGAATTGCTAGTATTTTCCAAACTCATAAGAGCAGTATTATTTTAAAGTTTCCTTAATAGTGTCTGAAAAATCCCCCCTTGAATTGTTTTTCTTTTTTCCCCCTCATATTTCATAGATTACTATTCTTTGTTCATCCCAGAAAACTGAAACTCCCCCCCAGTAAAATTTGAATTGCAGATCATTGCAGCTCTTGAGTGCCTCTGATCAGAGCAGAGCAAGAGAGAGAGAGCTCTTCAACATCTGTCTCTGAGGAGTTACGAGGTCACCAGTTTCTTGTTTAAGTAAAGCCCTGCTAGACCTGTCCAACCAGCGATGTTGGTCATTTGCATTTAAGGTCATTTTACCTGGGGGGATTTTATGTATAGATTAGCATTCCATGTGTAAATCAGCCTCTAGTGGGAATCTTACATCTTTCAATCGATTACCAGTAAACCCTGTGCCAAAAGCTTTCTCAAGTGGGACCATTTTAGACCTGGTTACTACGTTAAGCATCTATAAGGAGCATGTGTGAATGTGGTATCTGTTCATTTACAAATCTGGTAGTGGTCGGTAATTTAACTCTGGCTGTTACATTCATCTGGTCATCGATTGTGATATCTGTTCGTTTACAAATCTGTTTGTGGTCGGTAATTTAACTCTGGCTGTTACATTCATCTGGTCGTTGGTTGTGCTGTTTTTGGCCGTTATTCAATTATCAGCTCTATCCTTCTGCCAGTGATTGGATAGCGCTAGATAGAAACTACCCGGAAGCTAATAACGATGATATCAACCACAGCAATCTAGCCCTACTTGTACTGGTTAACCTGCATCTGCCCTAGTTTGTTGCTCTGTTTATTGCTGTTTTTGTGATGTGATGCATCTACTGACCTGAACAAGTAGTGAACTTGTAGTTGACTTGTAGTATATTCTCTTTGTTTTGTTTAACGTTTGACCTATCGTTGTGTTTTGTAGATTTCTCTTTGCCTTGCTTTTCTGTCTTGACGTCAGACAGATGGTCATTGCAAGAAAATAATTTGGATCGCAATTGACCAACCTGCTGAAATAAAGGTTGTGTTATTTAGCTGACTCTTAACCCTACCTAGGAATCGTTCCCTGACCCTCCCTCTGCGTGTGTCCTCCAGGTCGCAGGGGAACAGAAGTACCACCCAGAATGCTTCACCTGTCTGAACTGCAGAGCCTTCATCGGAGACGGAGACACCTACGCACTGGTGGAGAGGTCCAAACTATACTGGTACATTATAATGATCATAAAAACGTTATTTATAAAATGGTCTTCATACATAATCGTAGGGTGTAGAGATTCAGTAGACTCAAGGCAAGGGCATTATTTATCATTGAGATGAGAGGTTGTAATTTGTTCAGAATGTTATTACAGTAACACCATTGCTGTGCAGCCTGGCCACTGTAGCCTAAAGCAGAACTAGAAATGTGGAAATAACGGTAGTGCTGGATAGAGAAACAACTGACATGAGGTGAGGAAGGGGGTACTGTATGACACACACACACTGACACGAGGAGGGAGGAAGGGATGTTGAAATACAAAGCAGTCATTGTGCTGTCAGCTCTGAATGGAAGTGTGTGTGTGATGGGAGGCTGACTAGATCATTATTCTGCCACTTGACATTCTGGCACGATGTTAAAAATATAATTTAATTCTATCAGGTGATGCACACAGAAATGTAAATTGTCACTTATGTCCAAAATAAAATGTGTAATATGCGAACATGACATTGTGTAAGAACATATCACATTTGCATTCCTATTTCTCCGTATTAATATTGCTTTATGGATATTCATACACTTTTCTGTTCTATCTATGCTGACCTCCCCCTGCCTCTCTCCCCTTTCTCCCTTGACAGTGGCCTCTGTTACTACCGGACTATCGTGACGCCGGTGTCCCTTCCAGACTCACCATGCGCCAGGATTCCCCACACGGTGACCCTGGTGTCCATCCCAGCCTCCACAGACGGGCGGAGAGGGATCTCAGTCGCCATCAACCAGCCTGTCAGCCCCAATGGCTACGGCCCCGAACGCACTGTCAGGGTATCACAGTGAGTATAGAGAAGGGGTAGGGGGGTAGGAGTGATGGAGGGTTGAGATATGGTGGGAAAGGGAGAGAGATGGAAAATAATATTCCTTATCTCAGTGGGACTTCCTGGTTTAATTAACTATTGAATAGAATTGTAATAAATACACCAAGGGAGGAATGGAGTGGGGAGGGAAGGGGGATGGAGTGGGGAGGGAAGGGGGATGGAGTGGGGAGGGAAGGGGGATGGAGTGGGGAGGGAAGGGGGATGGAGGGGGGAGGGAAGGGGGATGGAGTGGGGAGGGAAGGGGGAGGGAGTGGGGAGGGAAGGGGGAGGGAGTGGGGAGGGAAGGGGAGGGGAGGGGGATGGAGGGGGGAGGGGGATGGAGTGGGGAGGGAAGGGGGATGGAGTGGGGAGGGAAGGGGGATGGAGGGGGGAGGGGAGGGGGATGGAGTGGGGAGGGAAGGGGGATGGAGTGGGGAGGGAAGGGGGATGGAGGGGAGGGGGATGGAGTGGGGAGGGAGAGGGGGATGGATCGGGAGGCTAACGGAAGTATGGGAGATGACTGAATAGGAGACATGGAAGTCAGAGACTCAGAATGGAAGTGAGGGAAAGTGAGGACATTGTTATTTAAATCCAGTGTAGATGAAATACTATACCCATGTCCTTGTACAACAAAAGGGATGGAAAGGATCTAGCAGTAGGTACGCTGTTCTGTCTTCTATTTTTCCAGTGGACCAGTATACCATTCTGTACATGCTAGATTTTCTATAGTCTCACATTGTCATACTTCCTAGACTTATGATGTAATCACTTGGCTAATGGAATATGAGAAAGATGGATATCGAGGTTAAATCTACAGTTGAAGTCGGAAGTTTACATACACTTAGGTGGGAGTCATAAAAACTAATTTTTCAACGACTCCACACATTTCTTGTTAACAAACTATAGTTTTGGCAAGTTGATTAGGACATCTACTTTGTGCATGACATAAGTCATTTTTCCAACAATTGTTTACAGACAGATTATTTCACTTATAATTCAAGGTATCACAATTCCAGTGGGTCAGAAGTTTACATACACTAAATTGACTGTGCCTTTTTAAATAGCTTGGAAAATTCCAGAAAATTATGTCATGGCTTTAGAAGCTTCTGATAGGCTAATTGACATCATTTGAGTCAAGTGGAGGTGTACCCGTGGATGCATTTCAAGGCCTACCTTCAAATTCAGTGCTTCTTTGCTTGACATCATTGGAAAATCAAAAGAAATCGGCCAAGACCTCAGATTTTTTTTTTTGTATACCGCCACAAGTCTGGTTGGGAGCAATTTCCAAACGCCTGAAGGTACCATGTTCATCTGTACAAACAATAGTACGCAAGTATAAACACCTTGGGACCACGCAACCGTCATACCGCTCAGGAAGGAGACACGTTGTCACGTAAAGGGAGTCTTATATCGACATAACCTGAGAGGCCGCTCAGCAAGGAAGTAGTCACTGCTCCAAAATCGCCATAAAAAAAGCCAGACTACAGTTTGCAACTGCACAATGGAACAAAGATCGTACTTTTTGGAGAAATGTCCTCTGGTCCGATGAAACAAAAAATAGAACTGTTTGGCCATAATGACCATCGTTATGTTTGGAGGAAAAAGGGAGAGGCTTGCAAGTCGAAGAACACCATCCCATCCCGGGGGTAGCAGCATCATGTTTTGGGGGTGCTTTGCTGCAAGAGGGACTGGTGCACTTCACAAAATAGATGGCATCATGACGCAGGACAATTATGTGGATATATTGAAGCAACACCTCAAGACATCAGTCAGGAAGTTAAAGCGTGGTCGCAAATGGGTCTTCCAAATGGACAATGACCCCAAGCATACTTCCAAAGTTGTGGCAAAATGGCTTAAGGACAACAAAGTCAAGGTATTGGAGTGGCCATGACAAAGCCCTGACCTCAATCCCATAGAACATTTGTGGGCAGAACTGAGAAAGTGTGTGCGAGCAAGGAGGCCTACAAACCTGACTCAGTTACACCAGCTCTGTCAGGAGGAATGGGCCAAAATTCACCCAACTTATTGTGGGAAGGCTACCTGAAACGTTTGACCCAAGTTAAACAATTTAAAGGCAATGCTACCAAATACTAATTTAGTGTATGTAAACTTCTAACCCACTGGGAATGTGATGAAAGAAATAAAAGCTGAAATAAATAATTCGCTCTACTATTATTCTGACATTTCACATTCTTAAAATAACGTGGTGATCCTAACTGACCTAGGACAGGGAATTGTTACTAGGATTAAATGTCAGGAATTGTGAAAAACTGAGTTTAAATGTATTTGGCTAAGGTGTATGTAAACTTCTGACTTCAACTGTATTTCCAACTGCTTATCGCTGTTCTCTCATTCCTTCTCCAGGGTGGACTCTGAGTTGATCAGTCCAGATGTGAAGAACTCCATACATGTCGGAGACCGGATCCTGGAGATCAACGGAACACCCATCAGGAATGTTCCTCTTGATGAGGTAACCTAGCTGACATCTCTTTACTTGTGTTGCTGATAGACATCAATGACATTGATTTTAGATGTTAATAAAATTTGAGTCTTGATGTTACAAGATACAAGTTTAAGTCCTTACTCTTGTTTATTCTACTGCATCAGAGCATGGAGTTGATGGACACTAAGGGGAAAACATCAACACTCTTAGCCATACTTCATGTTATGCTATTTGCTATTTTACATTCTATATGTTATGCTACATGCTAATGCTACACTGATCATATTTTTCCTCCACCAGATTGACCTGCTCATCCAGGAGACCAGTCGTCTGCTCCAGCTGACCATAGAGCACGACCCCCACGACCAGGGGGGTTTAGAGGGTGAGACAGTGGGCGGACCCCTGACCACCCCCCTGTCTGACGGTCCAAGCCCCATCCTCCCCATCACTCAGCCCCCACACCCAGATATCAACAACCTGCGCTCACGAATGATCACGTAAGGACTAATCTCGGTGACGTTTACAGGCGCACAAATACAGGCTGTTGTAGTCATGGTGTTTTGTTTTATTTCAACCTCAAATACAGTATGAATAGAATAGAAAAGGAAATAATTACGCAACAAAATACAGATTTATATGAAATCTTCAACTAAATGAGATATATACATAAATAAAAACATTCAACGTGTACTAAACACATTTTAAACATACAGTACCCGTCAAAAGTTTGGACACACCTACTCATTCAAGGGTTTTTCTTTATTTTTTACTATTTTCTACATTGTAGAATAATAGTGAAGACACCATTCTGTATACATCTGGTCCTTCTTTGGACACTGTGTTAACTAACTTCCAAACAAGCTTCAATGCCCTTCCGTGGCCTCCAACTGCTCTTAGACGTTAGTAAAACCAAATGCATGCTTTTCAACCATTCGGTGCCCGCACCCACCCGCCCGACTAGCATCACTACTCTGGACGGTTCTGACTTAGAATATGTGGACAACTACAAATACCTAAGTGTCTGGCTAGACTGTAAAGTCTCCTTCCAGACTCATATTATACATCTCCAATCCAAAATTCAATCTAGAATCGGCTTCCTATTTCGCAACAAAGCCTCCTTCACTCACGCCGCCAAACATACCCTCGTAAAACTGACTATCCTACAGATCCTCGACTTCGGCGATGCCATTTACAAAATAGCTTCCAATACTCTACTCAGCAAACTGGATGCAGTCTAACACAGTGCCATCCGTTTTGTCACCAATGCCCTTATACCACCCACCACTGCGACCTGTATGCTCTAGTCGGCTGGCCCTCGCTACATATTCGTCGCCAGATCCACTGGCTCCAGGTCATCTATAAGTCTATGCTAGGTAAAGCTCCTCCTTATCTCAGCTCACTGGTCACGATAACCACACCCACCCCTAGCACGCGCTCCAGCAGGTATATCTCACTGGTCATCCCCAAAGCCAGCACCTTCTTTGGCCGCCTTTCCTTCCAGTTCTCTGCAGCCAATGACTGAAACGAGTTGCAAAAAATCGCTGAAGCTGGAGACTTATATTTCCCTCACTAACTTTAGACATCAGCTAACCGATCGCTGCAGCTGTACATAGCCCATCTGTAAATAGCCCACCCAATCTACCTACCTCATCCCCATATTGTTTTTATTTACTTTTCTCTTCTTTTGCACACCAGTATTTCTACTTGCACATCACCATTTGCCCATCTATCACTCCAATGTTAATTTTATAAATTGTAATTACTTCACCTCTATGGCCTATTTTATTGCCTTACCTCCTCACACCATTTGCACACACTGTATATAAACTTTTTTTCCCCTATTGTGTTATTAACTTAACTATACGCTTGTTTATTCCATGTGTAACTCTGTGTTGTTGTTTGTGTCGCCAGGTCGCAGTTGTAAATGAGAACTTGTTCTCAACTAGCTTACCTGGTTAAATAAAGGTTAAATAAAAAATAATAATAAATAAATAAAACTATGAAATAACACATGGAATCATGTAGTAACCAAAAAAGTGTTAAACAAATCAAAATATATTTTAGATTCTTCAAAGTAGACACCTTTGCCTTGATGACAGCTTTGCGCACTATTGGCATTCTTTCAACCAGCTTCATGAGGTAGTTACCTGGAATGCATTTCAATTAACAGGTGTGCCTTGTTCAACACAATCAGTTGTGTTGTGACAAGGTAGGGGTTATATACAGAAGATAGGCCTATTTGGTAAAATACCAAGTCCATATTATGGTAAGAACAGCTCAAATAAGCAAAGAGAAACGACAGTCCATCATTACGGTAATGAAGGTCAGTCAATCCGGAACATTTCAAGGAACTTCAGTTCTTCAGTGAAATGGATGAGCAATTACATATGTAACTGCAGTCACGCTGTCGCTCCCATTTCCTAATTAGTCTATAAAAATAATTGCTGCTAGAATGGTGCCTGGCAGTACCATTTAACACTGTGAAACACAATATGGATGTGCGTCAGTTACACTGTGAGACTGACTGATGATTGCTTTGTCTCCACCTGTTCCATCTTTCTCTCTTTTTCCTTCTCTCTGCCCCTCACTCACTCCCTCACTCTTATTTTATCTCTTTCTCCCCCTCTCTTTCTCTGTTTCTCTATCTTCCTCTCGGCCCTCTCTCTCCAGGCGGAGCTACAGTATTGATAAGTCTCCGTGCTCCAGTAACGCAGCATCCCCTCTCTCTCAGAGGAAGGACTTTAACCGCTCCGAGTCACTGCGAGTCGTCTCCAATAGTCGAATGCACCGGATCTTCCGGCCTTCAGACCTCATCCATGGAGAGGTGCTCGGAAAAGGCTGCTTTGGACAGGCCATCAAGGTTAACACACCAACCTCTACACACTCTGGTTTTGATTTGTTGACTGATGACTTGGGTATGACGCGGCCATTGTCTGTTCAACTGTCCTCTCTGTTAAAGATGACCATGGAAAAGAAACCAATTTTGGGGGACAGTTCCAACACCTTAAAAATCCCACTTCACACTACTAAATGTGTGTCAAACGTTCTGTATTCAAAAGTTCCAGAAGATGGCAGCATTGAGGTGTTTTACAGAATGGCCTCTGATGTAACCAGAATGTACTATATGTCTGCATCTGCTGCTTGGAAGATGCACTCAAGCAGGGAGCAAATATCAGCTTTGAGAGGGGGACAACATATAGCTAGAGTTTTTATACCGTAGCAGTTCTTAACAACTTCCCAGACGTTGCCTGTTGGGGTGAAATTAGCTTTGAACGGAAAGTGTCCCCATGCCCTGTTGCGCAGGCTGATGACATCACTGGGTGTGTGTTTCTGCAGGTGACCCACAGAGAGACAGGGGAGGTGATGGTGATGAAGGAGCTGATTCGTTTTGATGACGAGACACAGAGGACATTCCTAAAAGAGGTGGGTGACATTACTCTATTTGACCCTTGATGAGACACAGAGGACATTCCTAAAAGAGGTGGGTGACATTACTCTATTTGACCCTTGATGAGACACAGAGGACATTCCTAAAAGAGGTGGGTGACATTACTCTATTTGACCCTTGACTTCTTTTGCCTTTGTTGATGTGTCACCATCAGGGTTCAACGGGATCAATTCAGAAGATACATTCATATTCAAAATTCCATTTGCTTAAGAATGATTTCAGAAGATTTTAAATTGGTCTTATATATTAACGGTTTATGAAGGCACACCATCCATCTCTTTCCCTTACTCCAATGATTTGAATGAACCACCACAGTCAATGACAAACTTTGTGCTTGTCCCAAAGAGCTCCCACTTCTTCTAAGAACAATACAATCCTTTGCTATGTGTCTACAGCACATGTGTCATCAACAACAATGCTTTGGCTTAGTTTACTGACAGAGATCACCTACCATGTTTCCAACCCTGGCCACTATTGTTAACCCTCCTGGGCTACGTTTACCACATAATGTAGTTTGTCAAACTCTGAATGTCATGTTTAGATGATCGTCATACATACCCCTACAGCTCGTAAAAAGTACACCACCATAATTAGGCTGTGAGGGGTGGACAGACAGTCATTACAGGTATACACAGGTATACACCCTTGGCCGCATCCCTCCCAGATACACAGACACTTACATCGACAATCACATGCACGCTCGCTCGCGCGCACACACACACACATACACACACACACACACACACTATTCTACCCTGCATTCTACTCTCCTCTTCAGGAAACAATGTGAGCACTGAGGTGTGCAGGTTAACACCCGTAGTCCTTTTAATAGCTCTGTAAACAGTAAAAACATCAGGCCATGACCACCCACAAACAAACAGCTAGAGGAATGGAGACTACGGTTTGTTTTCTAACTCTTTTATTAGTGTCTAGCCTGCATAACACTCCAATTACAATCTCTCGCAATCTAATCACACAAAACACAAACACTGCCTTGGGAATGGTTTCCTGAGTTTCTAAGTTCAAGATGTTTTTAACTTGATCGATGGATTGGAGTCTGGTCCTTATGGTAGAGACATAGTAGTTATTTTTAAAACCTTGGCGGCCATTTTAAATCAAAGCCTTTAAAGAGTTTTCTCCTTTCCTTGACTTCACAGTAGCTTATGTAATGTGTACCTGCTTTAGGAGCTAATCAGTTCGTCTCGCTCTGGGAGGCTGTAATAACCACGTATTACTCCTCTTTCTTGTTACAATTATGTCAAGTTAATGACAGGAGAGGAGACATCTTGTATGTTTTAGACCAGGAAGAAATGGTTACAGACTAAAATCGAGTTCTGGATGGAGGACGTTCTATCTCACAGAGACCCTCAGGGCGGGAGACAAGGAGGTCTAGGTCGTTCACTAATTATCTAGCTACCCACCCAGTTCATTTAACTAAATACTGCCTTTACTAAACCCACACAACCACTCCCCACAGCTCCTAGATGATTGATCTTTATGAGGAGTCAGGGCTAGGACAATAACTAACATACCCTCCTCCTTCTCCAGGTGAAGGTGATGCGTTGTCTGGAGCACCCCAACGTGCTGAAGTTCATCGGTGTCCTTTACAAAGATAAGAGACTCAACTTCATCGCAGAGTACATCAAAGGAGGAACCCTGAGGGAGACAATCAAGAAAATGGTAACGTGTGTGTGTGTGTGTGTGTGTGTGTGTGTGTGTGTGTGTGTGTGTGTGTGTGTGTGTGTGTGTGTGTGTGGGATTGTAGTACTTTGTTGCGTGCACTTCTGTATGGGTGTGCCACCGCACCAGCTTGTGTGTGTGTGGTTGGGTGGCTATGTGTCCCCATGAGTGCATAGTTGCGTGTTGTACATTGTGTCTCAGATTCATCAGAGGATTTAGGATTAGAGAGCCTCTCTTTAGTTTTAATCACTGGTGTTTATGTTCTGTGAAACATCCAGAGTCTGATTCTATCCTTGTTTTGTCTTACTAACAGGACACCAACTACCCATGGAACCAGAGAGTGAGCTTTGCTAAAGACATCGCTGCAGGAATGGTGAGTGAATGATCCATGCCTAATAAAATGTATAGAATGCCTCTAGAATGGGTCTTTTCAGGACCAGGGCACCATGGGCTCACTGCTGCAGTCAGAGAAACTGCAGTGCAGTGGTCGTGAATAGAATATCAGACAGTTCAGTCAAACTAACCATGCTCACACTGCCCTCTAGTGGAGATCTAGAGGAAGAGTAACAGCAGTGTTGATCACGTGTAGAAGAATTTCCCTATATGAAAATTACATCTTGAATTCCTTCTGGATTAGGGCATCGTGGGAAGTCATAGTGTGTTGCCTTTGATTTGGGTTTACAGTGATGAATATAGCACATGACTGTAGATTAGTGAATTTACAAAGGCTATACTCTGAAAAGGGTTCGAGAGAAGGAGCAACAACAATGCATATTTGTTCCACTAGGCACTGGTTTGAGGTTTAGGCTTCATACCTAACTCTTGTTTTCTTTCTTTCTCTCTCTCTCTTTCCATCCCTCTCTCTCTTCTCTCCATCTTCCAGTCATATCTGCATTCCGTGAACATAATCCACCGCGACCTGAACTCATACAACTGTCTTGTCAGAGAGGTGAGTAAAGAGATGTTAGGTATGTTCTCTCTAAAGGGTGTGTGCTTTCTTTGAGGATTAAGACTTTGCACCTGTATGTCTAGATCACATACAGGTTTGTCTCTCGTTGAGAGAGATGTGACAATGGAGATTCCTTGACGTTAGAAAACAGAGAAACCTTTGTTAGGGTAAAGTACTGGACAGTAGAGCCGCCCTTCTTAAATCAGAGGCCTTACAGGACAAGTGACATGCCATGTACTGTACACTTCTTCACCTAGACCTGTTCAAATAGAGGGTAGAAAATATATCAATTTCTATGAACTGACAAGGTAAACATCCATGTTGAAGAAAACACTGGATAAAGATATTGTGTCCTAAAGTATTAGATAAACAGACCAGGATGAGGATTCCTATGTCCTGTATAGTATTTGATAAAACACTAACCCGGAGATCTGATAGGGTTTATATTGAACCTGAATAAGCAGGTGACTAGTCTGGGGTCTCTGGGGTATACTGTATTGACAGGTGTTGTTATCTCACTGACACACTGTCTTCCTGTCTGTCTGTGTTTTTACCTCTCATAGTCAACAGTCATAGTATTCACTCTCTTTATTCCTCTATGTTGTTGAGTGTGCCCTCTCTATCTTTCTCTCTCTCTCTAACTGGCATTTGTCTTCATGTCTGTGGTAAGATGTATAGTCTTGTAGGTAGGTTTGCAGTGTGTTTGGTAGTCTAAGTATTGCCATTCATTAGATGTGACACTGTCTGTGTGTCCTCTGTCTCCCTGTAGAATACGAGTATGGTGGTGGCAGACTTTGGGCTGGTGTTGTTAGTATTGTGTTGTACTAGATGTAACTCTGTCTGCTCTGTTTGTCCCCTCTCTGTCTCCCTGCAGAATAACAGTGTGGTAGTGGCAGACTTTGGGCTGGTGTTGTTAGTATTGTGTTGTACTAGATGTAACTCTGTCTGCTCTGTTTGTCCCCTCTCTGTCTCCCTGCAGAATAACAGTGTGGTGGTGGCAGACTTTGGGCTGGTGTTGTTAGTATTGTGTTGTACTAGATGTAACTCTGTCTGCTCTGTTTGTCCCCTCTCTGTCTCCCTGCAGAATAACAGTGTGGTGGTGGCAGACTTTGGGCTGGTGTTGTTAGTATTGTGTTGTACTAGATGTAACTCTGTCTGCTCTGTTTGTCCCCTCTCTGTCTCCCTGCAGAATAACAGTGTGGTGGTGGCAGACTTTGGGCTGGTGTTGTTAGTATTGTGTTGTACTAGATGTAACTCTGTCTGCTCTGTTTGTCCCCTCTCTGTCTCCCTGCAGAATAACAGTGTGGTGGTGGCAGACTTTGGGCTGGTGTTGTTAGTATTGTGTTGTACTAGATGTAACTCTGTCTGCTCTGTTTGTCCCCTCTCTGTCTCCCTGCAGAATAACAGTGTGGTAGTGGCAGACTTTGGGCTGGTGTTGTTAGTATTGTGTTGTACTAGATGTAACTCTGTCTGCTCTGTTTGTCCCCTCTCTGTCTCCCTGCAGAATAACAGTGTGGTGGTGGCAGACTTTGGGCTGGTGTTGTTAGTATTGTGTTGTACTAGATGTAACTCTGTCTGCTCTGTTTGTCCCCTCTCTGTCTCCCTGCAGAATAACAGTGTGGTGGTGGCAGACTTTGGGCTGGCTCGGCTGATGGTGGAAGACAAGATCCAGGACAAGAGTCTCCTGCAGAAGAAACCTGACCGCAGGAAGAGATACACGGTAGTGGGCAACCCCTACTGGATGGCCCCGGAGATGATCCACGGTGTGTATGTAGGCGTGTGTGTGTGTGTGTATTCAGGGCAGTGGTGGGAAAAGTACCCAATTGTCATACTTGAGTAAAAGTAAAGATACCTTAATAGAAATCTACTCAAGTAAAAGTGAAAGTCACCCAGTAACTACTACTTGAGTAAAAGTATTTGGTTTTAAATATACTTAAGTATCAAAAGTAAAAGTATAAATAATTTCAAATTATTTTTATTAAGCAAATAATTAAGCAAACACCATTTTCTTGTTTTTATATTTATTTACACATAGCTAAAGGCACACTCCAACACTCAGACATTATTCACAAACGAAGCATGTGTGTTTAGTGAGTCTGCCAGATCAGAGGCGGTAGGGAAGACCAGGAATGTTCTCTTGATAAGTGTGTGAATTGGACAATTTTCCTGTCCTGCTTAGCATTCAAAATGTAACAAGTACTTTTGGGTGTCAGGGAAAATGTATGGAGTAAAAAGTACATTATTTTCTTTAGGAACGTAGTAAAGTAAATGTTGTCAAAAATATAAATAGTAAAGTACACATAACCCCAAAACCTACTTAGGTACTACTTTAAAGTGTTTTTACTCAAGTACTTCACACCACTGGTTCAGGGTCAACCTATTTTAACCATTGCTTGAATTGCACTTAAATCGAATGACAACCATATGGCTTTTAAACAGAAAAATGTGAATTCTTCAGTTGTTTCAACTCCACATACTGTAATACATTGTCAGTACTCTGAAACCAATAGCCTCACAAGTGTCTTCTCTCACAGGGAAAAGCTATGATGAAAAAGTGGACATCTTTTCCTTCGGGATCATGCTTTGTGAGGTGAGTGCCCGTGACAGCAGAATATGGAAGTAATCCCTGCTGCTGAGAAAGTAAAATAGTCGAAAGTATTCATATTCCTCATTAGTTATGTTAAAATAGAGAGACCAATCAGTATGGTAACCATTAGGGTTGGTCCTAGCAGCACTGGGTTGAACTATTCTGTTGTCAGAGATGCAGTGAGTCTATCTCCACATGGATGTCATTAGGCAGGGACTCCACAGAGGCAGGATTACAGAGGGGAAATTCTCTTTATGTGGTGGGTGACTGATAGGGACTGGGGCTACCTGTAGTCTAGCTAGCTGATCTGATGCCGTTTGGTGGTCCCATTGGGCATACCCTCAGTCCCTCTATGATTGGTATACTCTGTTATTGGGGACTCCCTTTCCCCTGGACCTGGAGTCTCACAACAGTAAGTCAGATGTACATGTAGCATCTTAATTTCACCTATATTGTCACAGAAAAATAATCCTGCAGCAACAGGATTTGAACGGTTAGTCCATAATGTTGCTTGATTGGTGGCTAGGCCAAAAGCAGGCTACATGGAACGTGACATACTGTTAATATAACGATCTGTTAGTGTGGGTTTTCAGTGAATTTATGTCAATCACAAAGTTCTATTGCATTTCCTACAGTGCATGAAAAATCTCAGCAACAAAAGAGTGATCGATTTAAGATCTTACATCTGTAGGGCCTCCCGAATGGCGCAGTGGTGTAAGGCACTGCATCTCATTGCTAGAGGTGTCACTACAGACCCTGGTTTGATTCCGGGCTGTATCACAACTGGCCGTGATTGGGAGTCCCATAGGGCGGCGCACATATGGCCCAGCGTCGTCCCGGTTAGGGTTTGGCCGGGTTAGGCCGTCATTGTAAATAAGAATTTGTTCTTAACTGACTTGCCTAGTTAAATAAAGGTTAAATAACAAAAATATTATAATAAAATGAGAATCTGGCGAGCAGTCTGATATTAGTTTATGACTAATGATCCAGCTTCATAACTGGTGTTATAACTAGTCTGAGGTTGTTGCCCTAGCATATACAACAGTGCCTTTTGCCCTTTCCTTACTGTGTACCTCTCCCTCACTCCCTCGCTGTCTCTCGCTCTATTTTTCTTTCTCTCTCTCGCTCTACCTCTACCTCCCCCTCCAGATCATCGGTAGGGTGAATGCAGACCCAGACTACTTGCCCAGGGCCCATGACTTTGGGCTGAATGTGACAGGCTTCTTAGAGCACTTCTGTCCTCCAGACTGTCCCCCAGCCTTCTTCCCTATGGCTGCCCTCTGCTGTGACCTGGATGCTGAGAAACGGTGAGTGTGTAGTCTGACACTGACCTGAGTCATGTATCACCATGCTGTGTGAGATTTTTTGGCGTGTAGATTACACAAGTTTACTTTCTGTACACGGATTATGTAAACAGGAACACTTTTCCAGTTATTTGTCTATAAAGTTACTTATGAGTGTAAACTGTATTCTAACTTTGATTGTTTGATAATACTGTACATGTTGAGTGTTGGTTTATTATAAGTCTCCTGTCCCATTGCTGCCACGGTAACTGACTTATGTGATCTAGCTTGACATCACTAACCTATGACTAATTGGCTCTTCTGTCTGTAGCCCCGCCTTCACCAAGCTGGAGGGGTGGCTGGAGAACCTGAAGATGCACCTGGAGATCCGCCTGCCGGTGGTGTCCGAGCTCGACACGCTACACAAAGCGTTTTGGGGAAACCACACCGCCCCCACCATGGCTTGCACCGCCATGCGGTCCGAGAACGGCCTGCCCCCACACCCCGAGACTCCGGAGTAGATGGGATCTGTAACAGAGTGGAATGCTGCTGGTCTCAGCCCATGAGAGAGGGGGTTATGGTGGTCATTGAGGAGGGTAGTAGAGCCTCAGGCAATGGAGTAGTTGCATTGCATTGTCCAGGGAGGGGTGAGGCAAGAGCTCTGTACGTACCTCCTCATGCCACAGCAGTCACAGTGGTCATATAGGCTAACAGTGAGCTGTCGATGGGCTGTATAGACTCAGGGGGAACCGAGGAAGGGAAAAGCCAGCCTTGCCTAAAGGCACTCACTCATTCAACTCCAACCAAGAGAGACTCACTCAGACTACCATTACCACTATCATAGCTTCAGTCTCATGATTGCTGTACCTTAGCTGAATGTCAGGCTGGCAACTGCTAGCTAGCAGTATCAGTCAATCCCAGCTGTAAAAACATCCATCTTAACACTCATGTCATCTTTATCTTATTGAGATGGTGTTCAAGCATTTTCAGATGTCACTTTTAAAAAAAAGATGCTTCAGCCTCATTGGTAGGGGTCCCTCCTCCAGAGTATTTGTACAATATCATGTGTTTGAAAAGTATTCCTCTGTGTGACTTTGGTTTGATTTAATTTGATGATATCAAAACCACTTTTTGAAATGCTAAAGGAGGGGCCTTTTATGTGGATAATACGAAACACATAAGTTGAGACGCACAGGCAGATGTACAATATAATAGAGCAAACGCTTTTGAGCATAAACAAAAAGCTTTTTAAACACTGCATGACTGTAAATAGCCCTGTCTGTGTCCAGTAAGCCTTGTCTGTTGTCTCCTCCCCTCCCCCTCTACTGGTGACAGTTGTGTCACAAATGGCATCCTGTTCCCTTTATAGTGCACTGCTTAAGACCAGTTGCTAAAGCGTATTACCAAAGTAGTGCACTATAGGGTGCCATTTGGGATGCATTCTTAAAGTGATGCCCCTGGTAGTGTAGAACATATGGTCCATGAATGACTATTCCTTCTCTCACTGTGCAGCACTGACTTGACTTTGAGGTAAACTTCTTTCACACTTTTGATACATTTTTCCATTTCATATGTTTATTACTCTCTCTTTCCTTCTCATTCACATCCAGGTGAAATCTTATGTATTCAAACTCAACCCACCCAATGTATATAGCCGGTGATAATATCATATTGTAAATGTTTTAAATATTCTAAATGTACAGACATATTTTGTATACTTATAATGTATGCTACATTGCCATATTTTTATTGGGCTACCTGTTGAATGAAGGAGAATAAGAAAAGTTAGGCAGTGGTAGCTGATATGGAGCAGATAACTTTCGACAGGGATGATGACTTCCTGTCGATGTGATGTGATGTGTCCCATTTACTCCTGTCGTCTCCTCTCTGCATATCAAGTTGTTTTGTTTACAGCAGCCTTTGATCTGGTCTAGACTCCAGAGAGTGCCCTGACTATGACCTTGGATATAACTACTCTGTGGGTATCGCCTCAATTGAATGCAACCATAACAAGAGAATCAACACAGAGTCACAAAATGAAGGTTATGTAGTTTGGCATTATATGCCAAGCCACATTTACCGTTTATTCCTCTCAAAAGAAATTGAGGATAATTTGTTAGTTGTTACTATAGAGTTCTTTAGTCATCCATAGCAGGGTGGATGTGTTGTGGAAGTTGGAGACAGCCAGACAGTCACATCATAGTGTCTCTCTGACCACAAGCCTCTCTCAGTCCTACAGTACATGGAGACAAACTTAGTCACAACACAAGTCTCCTCTACATGGAACTCCCTATGGGAGGCCCTCTGTTTACACACAAACTACTGGCTGTAAATAATATCTATATTGTATGTCTGTTGTTATGCATCTCATACTACACTCTCTTGAAAATAATCTCTCACTGTATGTGAATCTTTCTCTTGAACACATTGTCACTCTCATTCTCTCACGCGTGTTCTTTTTCCATCAAACATTTTCTCTATTCCCTCTTTTCCACTTGAAGATGAGCTGCATGGTGTACTTGCTATTGCGATCACTTCTGCTGTATAACCAGGCTATTCTTTTCATTTTAAAGCTAAAATTGTGATTAAAAGGAAAGAAAGAAAGAGTCAGGAAAGAGTGTACAGACAGAGACAGGAAAGAGTGTACAGACAGAGACAGGAAAGAGTGTACAGACTGAGACAGGAAAGAGTGTACAGACAGAGAAAGGAAAGGGTGTACAGACAGAGAAAGGAAAGAGTGTACATACAGAGAAAGGAAAGAGTGTACAGACAGAGAAAGGAAAGAGTGTACAGACAGAGAAAGGAAAGAGTGTACAGACAGAGAAAGGAAAGAGTGTACAGACAGAGACAGGAAAGAGTGTACAGACAGAGACAGGAAAGAGTGTACAGACAGAGAAAGGAAAGAGTGTACAGACAGAGAAAGGAAAGAGTGTACAGACAGAGAAAGGAAAGAGTGTACAGACAGAGAAAGGAAAGAGTGTACAGACAGAGACAGGAAAGAGTGTACAGACAGAGACAGGAAAAATGACAAAAGACATTTTAAAAAACACAGCATCTCTTTTTATATATAATGACTGAAATCTTTTTGTATAGATTTGAGTACTTTGATTTGCACTTTCAATTTTGGGTTACTTGTGATAAAGAACTAAAATGACGGTTGATAATATGAATGCAAGTCACTGATGGAGCCTTTCAATTAAATTGTAAACGTGTCCTGGGAAATTCTTCCTTCTTTGTAGCAAACCAGAGTTAGGTGGCCATTCTGATGCCTGCAGGTATTTATTATTAGATAACTATGTCACAGTATGTCTGTGTCTAACTTGGTTCTCATTTCAGACATATCCTCAACTTTAAAAACATGGTACATGCGACATTGAGGGGTTCAAAAGAGATACCTCCCAGCCCTACCTTCTAATTGTCTAAACTATTCAGCCTAGTTATTTCAAATTCTTCTAGTTTGCTACAGAGGGGATGAGATAACCATGGTCTGTCTGCTGCCTATAGACCGATCCTTTGTGAATGAAGTTCTGTGTCTTCTTGACTGTTTCACCTTACGGTGATGTCCAGAGAGGGTTAAACCACTGTTAGTCTGTCATCAAAAGAGAGCACTTGTACGGTGCCTTTTTCACATTATTGTGCCAACCCGAACAGTATTGAGCTGGCTAGATATCTTCCTTTCCAAAACGATTCCAGAAACTAGGCTGGATGTGAAACAAGGCCAGTGTAGTACACATCTGTTTGCCTTGTCATGGAATCGGCTCAGTTGTGTGAAAAGGGTATACTTACTGGCCTATTCAATCACCAAAATCACAGTAGTACAATAAGCCTCCAATGAGCATGCAGTCCTCTACCTACCTGTCAATGTATAAATCAGTACAGAAAATATCTCTCTTATGCACATCTTCTGCTAATGTGTTTATCAATGGGCATGTATGGGAATTCAATTGAAGTATGTATGGGACTTTGCCATGTTTGTAAATATGTATCACCATGTATGTCAAAGCCACATTGTCAAGCATGTGTATGGATGTATGGATGAGAATGTGTCAGCAGCACTTCTTTCCAAAGTATCCTTACCGCTGAACAATATGCTGTGCCTTTGTTTTAAAGCTAGCCTTGCCAACGACTCGACTCGAAACGCGTTTGTTTGAACTTATTTTTTTGTGTAAAATTCAACCCTGATGATAATGAATGGATTTAACATCCTTGCTGATCTTTTGTTTTATTATGAGATTTTCCTCTTGTTGTATATCATATTTATATTTTCCATATTTCTCCATTTTTGATATCTTAGGGATTATGGTTCATTTTATTTTCCTTTTATTTAAAAAACAAAAACAACACAAGCTGTGAACCTTTCTGCACTTTAATCCTGAACGTGAACATTGAGAACCCTAGGAGACCACTGTATTTCATCACAGCTGGAATAAACGTGTTGCTCCTTTAATGAAATTGATCAGTGTGTGATTTATTGTATAATTACTTATATCCTTTACATTTGATATGACTAATATACAAAAAAAGTACTACTGGAGGAGGAGATTGTGTATGCAATGGAGGACAAGACCTACCTTTCATCCCATCAACCCCAGATGATGATGATCAGACATCCCCTCCTCAGTGCCATACTTTCACTTTCTCACTGAAGTTAAGTAGGCTACTGTATGACTTAATGTAATTAATAAATGTTGCTTTTGCGCTCAAGAATGAACTCATTTTAAATGACCTGAATAGCTGAAAAAACATTTCTCTTCTACCAACAGGTTATATTTTCATACACAGAGATGGCCATGTCTCCTGGAAAGCCACTGAGTGTGTATGCTTTTGTTCTAGTCCTGCTCTAAGACATCTTATTCAGCTACAGTAATCGTGTTCCTGGTGAGCAGCTGTGATTGATAATTAAGTATTTCATATCCATTATTGAACATTTTGTTATAATGAAGCAGTCATTATAAAATGTCAATAGACTATCCAAAATAAGACAATAATTGTGCCACACTGGCTACCCAGACTCCGGCCAAACAGTATGCCACGCTCACGGACGTTGGTTTCGTATATAGCGAACGACCGAGCATGGAATAAGTTAGTGTGAATCGAACGGTCGGGCTAGTTTTTATTGTATTTAACTAGGCAAATCAGTTGATTAAGAACAAATGTATTATTATTTACAATGACGGCCTACAGTGGGTTAACTGCCTTGTTTAGGGGGGCAAAACGATAGATTTTAACCTTGTCGGGTCGGGGATTTGATGCAGAAATATGTCGGTTACTGGCCCAACACTCTAACCACTAGGCTACCTACCGCCCCAATATAGCCTAACCTACATGTACACTCTCTTATTATGTAATGAACGCAAACTGGACAATGCAACCTTCCTCCCTTCCGTACCTTTCTCAGGCACACGTGACCATATCCATCCTGCGCATCCATGTGCGATTGTTTTCATTCCGATGGTGGTGCAGGCTGTGCCGCTTGACGTCACGGTGAGTCTGGCTGGGCAGTACTGCTACTGAACAGTGCGCTGTTAAAATCTGAAGCTGCCATTCAGTGTTTTTGCACTTTAGAATAGGCATCGGTGCAAGGAACAGCAGTGGAAGACGAAGAGTAACATTTAATATAGGGTAGGTTGGTCGCAAGCCTCTCAGAATCACCATTGTCCTGCACAATAAATACACCACGTACCTCCCAAACGGAGGCTTGAAGAGTGTTGGCATAACATTCATTCATACGGCAATTGCAAAATTCGTCTTCCAACAACCGGTTTAGGACAACAATGTTCAACCACGGTGAGTAGTCAATCTAGTCTCTCTAGGAATGTGCCAATAAGTATCATATGCAAGTATCCTATCCTATCTCGGAGGAGAACGTCGGGAAAACAATTCCAAATGTGTTGGTTGGTTTGCATCGTAGGGGGTTCAGCGCCCTGCAGCATCTCGTGCGCTCTCACTCCCGTATTGGTTTGTTTTGGGCTCGTATTTATCTAGGCTGGGGCACATATTGCAAGTCGCACGAGTATTGCTTGTTAAAGTGGTGTCCTCAATTGATTAAACAGTGTCAGCTGAAGTTTCAGGGAGACGAGAAAGTAACCAAAACAGCTACAGTGTGCAACCCAAATGGATATGTCTATATTGTGGACGTTAGATAATTTTGCTCTAAAGATAATTTGCTCATCTTTTTTTAAAGTGTCCTGTCAGTTTGACAATAGAGGGGAGTTTGTTTGCCCATGTCAAACTCCCGCGAAAACCTGCTCCCAGAGTCGTTGCATATTTACTTTAAACAGAGGTCACAAACCAGACTTTTGGCACAGACTTTTGGCCCATGCTGTCCTTTTGGGCTGAGTTTTACCCTTTAAGGCAGGAAAGTAGATGAAAGAGCCATACATCCAAGTGATAGGCTATGCAGTTCACAAGAGGTGGTGGATATATAATTTGCTTGTCTAATCAGCATATTGATTACATTATTGGTTACCTCATCCATCAAATGATGTGATAAACCCAAAGGTTTTATAGGGCTAAGCCAAAACTCATGGTCAAAAGTTTACTTCTGTTGTGTGTATTTATGTTGTTATGCAAATTACCTCATAGGCTATGCGCATGTATAGTTCACTCAGGATGAGGTCGGCTGACAGGGACTAGCTAGTGCTCATATATACCTGAGACTCCGTTTACCCTTTACATGAACCCTGTTTATATAATCACAACTCTGTCATAGCAATGACAAAACAACATGCCTCCAGTCCAGTTCCATCACAGGTATGGTGCTGTTTGACCAAACCTATATGACCACTTGCACTGACTGACATTTGGAGAATATATTTCCTCCAATTGCATAAAAGTGCTTTATTCTTCAGCCAGACTCTGAGAAACTGGCTCATCTGTGTCTACACTGATAATCTCTGTATCAAGATGAGCATTGTTTTTACTGCTGAGTGACAGGTAGCTTGCCGTCTGACGAGGCCTTATCCAATGATGATGGCCTGACCACGATGACCTGACGTTTTTTTATTTTGCATACAACAGAAGCCATGGAGTGAATGAACCATTCACAATTGCACGCTGATTGTGTGTACTTGTGCCCAACTAATTATTTTCATTTTTAACTCTGTGCCCCAATGATGCCACCACGGATAAACATCTGGTTAGTCCAGCCTTCAAAGAAATAGGTAACAGAGAGAAAGGGGGATATACAGAGCCTGATCTACACCAGCAAAAACAGCCTGTCCTCTGAGTCCCACCCTTGAGAGCGAGAGACAGACACAAGTCTGACATCAGATCAGTGTGTTGATTTGTGAGGGAGGGCTCCATGCTGTTGGCTCATATGGATGTACTTTACAGCAGCCAGCCCAGTCAGCTGACGGTAGTGTATTCCTTTTTATATGGTATAAGTAGACTGAAACAGTGGCTTTTTCTTAGTGTCCATTGTCCCTTTTCCAAATACAGGTTGTAGGTTTCTGTGAACTCCACGATCCTCACTAAATTCTATTACTTTCTGAGACTGAGCAAAGTTTTAATTTGGTCGCCTTCCTCCTACCGTTTTTAGCTGTCGACTGTCCCTGTTTATAGTAGCTCAAATTGGAATCTAGGCCAGTGTAATTAACCCATTTGAACTGATTTAACAAATGAAAAAAGGTCTCTTTCTCAAACAAGGACACATCTCAGACCAACCCAACCTGTGATACCCAAAACAATGGGAAGGAACCCTACTATTTTACAGTAGGAAGTTAAAGTAGAGAAAGCGGCTCTCCTCTGTAGTCCAGCTGGGAAAACAGCCAGTAGTGGTAGAGACAGAGGAGACTGAGCAGAGACTTGGGTTCAAATAGTATTTCAAACCTTACAAACACTTTGAGAGTTTGATTGAGCCTGTCTGAAGTGCCATATGGGCAGGATTTGGCAATTTTGTGACTCCCATTGACCACTGCACCAAGCAAGCTCAATCAAGCGTGGCTAAAGGTATTTGTAATTAAACAAATACCATTTGAACCCAGGCCCAGTCATAGTGGCTAGCGGTGGACATTCCTCAGTGAGAGCTTGTTGGAGAGACGCAGCCATCCAAGACCACTGTGGCTTCACTAAAAGCATCATGGCTAGAGAGGCACTCCATGTAGATCATCACAAAACCCACACTGAAATCAAGAAGGCCAGCCATTATATTATCAGTACAGCCATTGTTATAACAAAATAGCTATATACAGTACCTGTCAAGTTTGGACACACCTACTCATTCAAGGGTTTTTCTTAATTCTTACTATTTTCTAAATTGTTGAATAATAGTAAAGACTTAAACTATGAAGTAACACATGAAATCATGTAGTAACCAATAAAGTGTTAAACAAATCAAAATATATTTTAGATTCTTCAAAGTAGCCACCCTTTTCCTTGATTACAATTTTGCTCACTCTTGGCATTTCCTCAACCAGCTCCACCTGGAATGCTTTTCCAACAGTCTTGAAGATTTTCCCACATATACTGAGAACTTGTTGGCTGCTTTTCCCTCTCTTTGCGGTACAACTCATCCAAAACCATCTCAATTGGGTTGAGGTCAGGTGATTGTGGATGCCAGGTCATCTGATGCAGCACTCCATCATGCTCCTTCTTGGTCAAATAGCCCTTAGACAGCCTGGAGGTGTGTTGGGTCATTGTCCTGTTGAAAAACAAATTATAGTCCCACTAAGCACAAACCAGATGGGATGGCTTATCGCTGCAGAATGCTATGGTAGCCATGCTGGTTAAGTGTGCCTTGAATTCTAAATAAATCACAGACAGTGTCACCAGCAAAGCATCATCACAACTCCTCCATACTTCACGACGGGAACCACACATGCGAGAGATCCTCAGTTCACCTACTCTGTGTCTCACAAAGATACGGCGGTTGGAACCAAAAATCTAATTTGGACTCATCAGACCAAAGGACAGATTTCCACCAGTCTAATGTACTTTGCTTGTGTTTCTTGGCCCAAGCAAGTCTCTTCTTCTTATTGGTGTCCTCTAGTAGTGGTTTCTTTGCAGCAATTTGACCATGAAGGCCTGACTCCTCTGAACAGTTGATGTTGAGATGTGTCTGTCACTTGAACTCTGAAGCATTTATTTGGGCTGCAATTTCAGAGGCTGGTAACTTTAATGAACTTATTCTCTGCAGCAGAGGTAACTCTGGGTCTTCTTTACTTATGACAATCCTCATGAGCCTGTTTCCTCATAGCTATTGATGGTTTTTGTGACTGCACTTGAAGAAACTTTCAAAGTTCTTGAAATTTTCCGGATTGACTGACCTTCATGTCTTAAAGTATTGAAGGACTGTCATTCCTCTTTGCTTATTTGAGCTGTTCTTGCCATAATATGGACTTGGTCTTTTACCAAATAGGGCTATCTTCTGTATACCACCCCTACCTTGTCACAACAACTGATTGGCTCAAACACATTAACAAGGCACACCTGTTAATTGAAATGCATTCCAGGTGACTACCTCATGAAGCTGGGTGAGAGAATGCCATGAGTGTGCAAAGCTGTCATCAAGTCAAAGGGTGGCTATAAAATATATTTTGATTTGTTGAACACTTTATTGGTTACACCATGATTCCATATGTGCTATTTCATAGTGTTGATGTCTTCACTATTATCTGCAATGTAGAAAATAGTAAAATTAAAGAAAAACCCTTGAATGAGTAGGTGTGTCCAATCTTTTGACTGGTACTAATATTATATATTACACACACACAGTGCATTCTGAAAGTATTCAGACCCCTTGACTTTTTCCACATTTTGTTACATTACAGCCTTATTCTAAAATGAATATAAATTGTGTTTTTTTCCATCATCAATTTACACACTATAATGACACTATAATGACAAAGCAAAAACAGGTTTAAAAAATATTTTAAAAAAACTGAATTATTACATTTACATAAGTATTCAGATGGTTTACTCAGTAAATTGTTCAAGCACCTTTGGCAGCGACTACAGCCTCAAGTCTTCTTTGGTATGACACTACAAGCTTGGCACACCTGTATTTGGGGAATTTCTCCCATTTTCTTCTCTGCAGATCCTCTCAAGCTCTGTCAGGTTGGATGGGGAGCGTCGCTGCACAGTTATTTTCAGGTCTCTCCAGAGATGTTAGATCGGGTTTAAGTCCAGGCTCTGGCTGGGCCACTCAAGGACATTGAGACTTGTCCCGAAGCCACTACTAAGTTGTCTTCACCCCAATCTGAGGTTCTGAGCGCTCTGGAGCAGGTTTTCATCAAGGATCTTTCTGTACTTTGCTCGGTTCATCTTTGCCTCAATCCTGACTAGTCTCCCAGTCCCTGCTGCTGAAAAACATCACCAACACATGATGCTGCCACCACCATGCTTCACCATAGTGATGGTGCCAGGTTTCCTCCATATGTGACGTTTGGCATTCAGGCCAAATAATTCAATCTTGGTTTCATCAGACCAGAGAATCTTGTTTGTCATGGTCAGAGTCCTTTAGGTCCCTTTTGGCAAACTCCAAGCGGGCTGTCATGTGCCTTTTACTGAGGAGTGGCTTCCGTCTGGCCACTCTACCATAAAGGCCTGATTGGTGGAGTGCCGCAGATATGGTTGTCCTTCTGGAATGTTCTCCCATCTCCACATAAGAATTCTGGAGCTCTGTCAGACTGACCATCGGGTTCTTGGTCACCTCCCTGAACAAGGCCCTTCTCCCCCGATTGCTCAGTTTGACCGGGTGGCCAGCTCTAGAAAGAGTCTTGGTGGTTCCAAACTTCTTCCATTTAAGAATGATGGAGGCCAGTGTGTTCTTGGGGACCATCAATGCTGCAGACATGTTTTGGTACCCTTCCCAAGATCTGTGCCTTGACTCAATCCTGTCTTGGAGCTCTACAGACAATTCGTTCAACCTCATGGCTTGATTTTTGGTCTGACATGCACTGTCAACTGTGGGACCTTTTATATAGACATGTGTGCGCCTTTCCAAATCATGTCCAGACAATTGAATTTATCACAGGTGGACTCCAATCAAGTTGTAGAAACATCTCAAGGATGATCAATGGAAACAGGATGCACCTGAGCTCAATTTAGTTTCTCATACTAATAGAAAAACATTTAAAAAAAAATATATATATATATTTTTTTTTAACTTTAATTTAATTTTATAAATACATTTGCAAACATTTCTAAGCCTGTTTTTTTTTTTTCTTCACTTTGTCAATATGGTATTGTGTTTAGATTCGAGATTTTTTTTTATATCCATTTTAGAATAAGGCTGGTACATAATAAAATGTGGGAAAAGTAATGTGGTCTGAATAGGCTTCCCCATCTTATATATTTTACTTGTCTACTGTCTTGGAAGACATTTTGTGACATGCCTTGCCAATTGCCGATTGCCGATTTTCAAGTAATGCATTTCAATCGGTGAAAGGGTAGACGGACGCCACTTACGGAAGTCACTTGGCCGGGCATTGCAGAGGGTCTTTGACCTAAAATGGGGTTTTACTGTAACTTCTTTTAAAAATAATGAAAACATGCAGCCCTTTGGTCGGCTGTGGGGATAATTAAGTGAGTGTGGATTAGGAATGGCTGTGTCTGAAGTGATCATAGCATACATACATGGTGGTGGTGTGAGTCTATAATCTCCTTATACCAGCTCCACATGTCCCCTCTGCTCTGGAGCCTCTCTGTAAGCCTAGCAGCCCTGTCTCTGCCTTGCTTTTCATTGAAAAAGTATTACTGCATGGAGGGAAAACTGTACTGAATAGAAAATCTCCAGCACACTGGTGACGTTGATGCTTTATATAATCTATGTGGTATCTAGATCACCCGTGTGCTGTATGTTCCTTTCAGTCAGGCCACATCTCCTGAGAAGGCCTAGGTAGGACTTGTGGGTTTATGTCAAGCCACTGCCCCTTTTGACGTAGTATACTGTGTATTGTATAAGCAGTAAGCATGCACTGTGTACAAGCACGCACAGTCTCTAGTACACACGGAAGTATGTGTATACTTTCTCTCCCTCTCTAACACACATTTGATCTATTCACGCACGCAATCACTCTCCTAGATCCACAAACACTCTTTCACACACACGCAAACCCACACAAACACATACTTGCTTTCTGGCACTCCCTTGTGTTCACTCACTCACTCACTCACTCACTCACTCACTCACTCACTCACTCACTCACACTCTCACACACACACACACATTGCAGTTTTTTAACAGCCAGGGGGTCTTTTAATAGGCATTAACAGCTGGTTAGTCAGACATTCAGTGTCAGCGACCTTGATAGCGATGATAAAGATGCTTTTGTCTTGTCTCCCTGGGTCTGGCTATCCAAGAACAAACCAGGCTAGGAGGTAGATCGGTATTATGATAACATCTCAGTGAAATAACCTGGTATTCATCTCCTGTACTTCCCAGCCAAGCCAACACCACAATCTGAACCTAACCAGATTGTATAATACATGAGCCAGATCAAACACAGATTGAGATTAACATCCATCTGTTCATCCCGGACCACTGCTAACACATTTCTCACTCGCTTAAAGGCCCATTCTCACAGGTGTGAAATGAAGTGTTTAGATAATAAAATATTTATAGAATTGTGTTATGCTGTAATATGTTTTGGACATCTCAGGATTTTATGGAATTTCAGATGGTTTTAATTTGTAGTGTTGTAAATAATGTATTTCCTTTTCCTGTATCCAATCGACCTCCTTCAACCTGT